>NC_143140.1:77526698-77829728 GCF_059928025.1 Delphinapterus leucas
ATTCTTCCCCAGTCAAACCACCAGATGAGAATGCAACCTGGATGATACCTTGATTGCAACTTCATAAAACCCTAAGCAGGGGAGCCAGTGAAGCTGTGCCTTGAGTTCTGACCCACAGAAACTGTAAGATGATAAGTGTGTGCTGTTTTGAGTCACTAAATTTGTACCAGTTTGTTACCTAGCAATAGAAAACCATAGAACTTCCCCCACTAGACTTTATTTATTTATTTATGACTGGAAATAATGCTCGATAAATATATTTGTTTATATATCTTTATATATTGATGTTTTTATTTTATAGGATAGATTTTTTTCAGGAGTGTGATTGCTGTTTATATTCTTTTTAATTAAAAAGATATGATGCCAGATTGTGTTCTAAAGAAGTTCTAACAATTCACACTTTACCAGCAATGTGTAAGAGTATACCTTTTCCTTTAATTAGTAATAGTTATTACTACTAGTAATAAGTTTATAATTCTTTCCCATCTGATAAGTATAAAGAGATATTTCATTGTTACTTTAATTTATATTTCATTGCCCATCAGTGAGTTTGAAGATATTTTCATGTTTCTTCATCATGAGGGTTAGCTCTTCTGTGAATTTCTCTTTCATATTTGCCAATTTTCTCCTCTTGGTATTTTTTTTTTGTCTCCATTTTATTTTGTAATAGGTCTTTGTGTATTATAGATATTAACCTTTAGTCTTATATATTACATATTTTTTAATCCTAGTCTGCTCTCTGTTGACTTTGCTTATTAGAGAATTTCATGGTAAAAATTAAAATTTTTGCTAAAACAGATATTTTTCTTTTATTAATAACTGCTGAGTCTCCAATTTTGTCTAAGGAGATCTGTCCCCTTATTTCCCCCACCTCCAACCCAAAGATATTTATGCTTTTAAGACTTTATTCTATCTAGAATTTCTTTTTGTACCTGGAATAATTAAGATTGAGATTTATTTTCCTCAAGGTGTGTAGCCAGCTGTACTAGCAAAATATAAATTGCCAAATTAACTCAAGAAAATTTAGAAAACTTGAATAAACAAATTATAACAAAAGACATTTAAAAATTAAAAAATATACTTTTGAAAAGCCCCAGTGGATTTATAGCTGCATTTTAACTGCCTGTAAATAACAGGTAATTCCAATGTGATTTAAACCTTTGTTAGTCAAAATGTGGTCCTAGGACCAGCAATGTCAATATCACCTAGGAGTTCATTACTAATTAATGCAAAATCTCAGCTACCACCCTGACGTATGAATCAGAACCTACATTTTAACAAGATCCTAGGTGATACATATATACATTAGTGTTTGAGAAGCACTGATTTAAATCATTGTAGGTGATAGAAGATTTGGAAAGCTCCCTCTAAGTTTTCAAAGTAGTTGCCATAGAGTTCCATGCAGTGATCACTTTTTATGGTTTTAATTGCTCTTGCATCCTACGTTTCCTTTCTTCTTCCACACTTTGACTACTTTGGTTTATTATTATTTTCCCTTAATTATGCTTATAATAGATTTATCGATTTTACTGGTCATTCAAGAAAGAACCATCTTTTTGATTCTGCTACTGTGTTCTCTCATTAATTTCAGCTTTTAGCTTAATTAATTCTTCTAGTTCCTTTTGGTTTAGCTTTTAACTAATTTCAAAATAAATATTAAGTAGCTTTCTTTTTTTCTTTTCTTTTTTTTGCACAATGAAGGCATATAATTTTTATGCTTTCCTCTGAGTATAACTTTTGCTCTGCTCTTTAGGCCAAAGTTTTCTTTTTCATTTTCTTTTTTTTCCTCTTTTATCTAAGTGTAATCTAGAATTATGATTTTTAATTTTTATTTAAATAAAATATTTTTTATGTAACATGCTTGTTTTATGATTAGACTGAGTCTTCTTTAAAATAACTCAAGATTTCATTTGTGTACAGTTATATATTTGAATTTTATAAATGTTGCATGGGCAGACAAAAATTATATACTCTCTATTTCTATTGAATTGATGACTATTCAATTCCTCTGTGACTTTACTTTTTAATTTTATTTTTGTCTCAAATCTGTGCAGAAAAAGTCCTTATTTAGTGCTCTGGTTATAAATATAGAAAGAGATCAAAGATTGCTGATTACTACTCTTTTTTCATCTTCTACCCTGAGATCTCTTTTTTGTTTGTTATTTGATTAAAAAGATTTTTTTTCAGACAGTGCACTTGTTGGCAAAGTCTCCGAATTGTTTCATATTCATAGAAAATATTTGAGATGTGAATATCTTCTTTCCTTTATTTTTTCTTTGTTTTTAGGCCCAGATATTTTTTGTTTATAACATATTTTGCCATTGCCCCTTTGCTTGAATTTCTGTTCATAAGATCAGGATGTGTTCTCCCATGAGAACCATGTCTGAATGCAAGTTATTGCCCTGCCTACCTTCCCTTTACTATGGTGCATCTTCCTTGGTCACTGTCAATTGTCCAAATATCATACATTTCTTGGTTATGTGCCTCCAGGACATAAACAATAACTGCATTCCTATTATAATAGCTGTGTTTCCTTAAGCCTCATCTATATGATTTCCCATAATAGCCTGAGATTGTTCAGATTTTTGAGAGTGGTTGCCCACTGCTTTTACTGTAGATTCTCTATAGGCAACTTTAAGAGTGTACTTCTTAGTAGTTTCCTGCATCATAGTTCCTTCTAGGGAAGCCTTCTGAATTGCTCTCTGAGATCTTGCTTCTCTTGCTCTATTAGATTTCATTGGGTTTTTATGCTCTCTGCTCTAGTAAATGCTAAAATACCTATTCATCTTCAAGCACCCTCTTTATGAGCTGTTAGACCCAGGTTCATTTTTTAACTTGCTATTTTTCTAGCCTGGCCTTCAAGATCTAATTTTTTGTCTTTGACAACTGTCTAGCCTGTACTCTAAGACCTTAACATTCCATCTTAGGAAAACTCTTTACCTCCAGCTTATTCAGCATCATTTTTGTTCACTATCTCATTGCTTCTGTTCGCACTAAGGCTGTAGTATAACTAGCCAATTCCTTGGCTTCCTCAGTAAGCATGATTCTTAACAACAGTATGTTCCAGGCCCGGGCATTTTAAGTTCCTCTTAGTCTCTGAGTTTGTGGTTATTTCATTTGTGGCTTATTTTTCTTCATGCATAAAACACTTGTTCCTTTTTAGTTTTTGCTGATAGCATCCATGTCCCTTCTGTGTGTGAGGCCCTAGTAAACCTCTGAAACACAAAGCTGGTGTTTTAGTCACTTCAATAGCAAGTTACAGCCTCTTTGAGGCCATTAGTTTGGAGGATGATTCTCAAAAACTTGTGAAAAAGCTATATGAATCCAATAGGTTAGTTTCTCCATAGTTTTTAACTCTTGTATTTCAAAACATACAAAAATGCAATTCGGGGCAGCATATTTAGAACTATATTACCTATGCCTGGTTTGAGACCTACTTTAGAGGAAGTCTGTGGCCTGGAAGTAACTTAGCTGCTTCTGTACTTTAGAGACTCAACCTATGTATTTGACTGAGAAATACAATAAAACAAGTTAAATGTGATTTACCCACAAGTGCCTAAAGAGCCTGTGTGCTAAAGCTCTGCTTACTTTAAAGTTAGCCTTTACTGGAACAGAAGAGACTCTTTTACCCATAATGTAATCTCTGTTCCATTGGTCTTTTTAAAGCCTTAGCTGTGCTGTATGTCAGGTCAAGTTTAGCCACAAAGAAACACACAGACCATGATTACTAAGCCCCACATTCCCTCAACAATTAAAGTCCAGGCACATAGTTACAATAAAAGCCATGGTAAACCACTGAGGTAAAAACCCAGGTGGCTTAGAATTCCCAAGGCATCAAAGGTTTCCAATTTCATCCCTGTCTTTCCATGCACTGCCCACATTCTGTCCAAGGGTTTATTACTCTGTATTTCCAGACCATGAACCAGTAAGTTAGGGCTAGAAAAGCCCAGTCAATAACATTCCTATTCTCCTCCTGAGTTTGGGGAAAAAAACCCAAAAGTACATTCAGGAATTCAAAAAGATGTTGGGAAGAATATCTGCTTTTATACTGATGGCAATTAGAGAATGTTGCTTGACCTGTAGGTGTACTCTGCTCTCGCATATATGTTCCCTCACCTGTGAATTGAACTTATCTACTCATAACTTCAGGCCTTGTAAAGACAGAACCTTCCTAGTAAAGTTACTAATGGATGAGAAGAAAAAATGTGTGTCCTAAGGATTTTGCATTCTGAATCAGACAAAGGAGCTGAACTATTTGTCTCAGCTCCTTCTTCCCCTTATCAAGATCAGAGAAGTCTCTCCTCCCTTGTGAAAGTATAGGTGAAGAAGCAGAGAGAGCCCCCCCAAGAAGTAGAGCTCTCTCTCTACTATGGAAATGGGAGGAGTCAGGGGGCAGGTAAGCTCCCCACGTAACTTTATGATAGTGTTCATATAAAAGCTCTTCATAGCTGGTGAAGTACTTAGCTCTCATTAGGACTTGGGTTGAGAAACAGGAGTGTGACATGGAGGCTGAGCCATGTCAGAGGAATAGAAACGTGCTAGATGTTTGGAGCTGGAAAAGTATTTTAGAGACAGGAACAGCATGTATGAGGAGCCATAAAATTGAAGGGTGTGTTTAGGGAGCAGTGAGGGGTCCAGTTCATCTAGAGCACTGGGGAAAGTGGCTAGAGATGAGGGTGGAAAGTCATGCTGAAACTAGGTTTTAAAGTGCACTTTCTTTTCGTACTAAAAACTTTGGAGTTTATTGTATAGTTACTCACTTAAGGTTTTAAGTAGAAAAATGATTTTGATGTTTACATTTATGAAGGATAATTCCATCAGTAGCTACAATGGTGAAGGAACAGCTTTGAAATGCAGATATGGAGTTCAACAGATAAACATGGTTGTAGTTAAGAATTGTGAACAATTCTATGTCTGCTATTTTAATAGAATTAAGAAACAAACACCCTGATTAATTTAGAGAGTTGAATATACTTTAATTAGTGCCATATGGATGAACATTGTGAACTCAGAGAAAGGACAGGCTAGAAGAGATCCAAATACGGTGGCATCTTTGAATTGTTGAGATTGCATGCTGCACCCTCCGTTTACCCTATATCAGTCACCCAGGCTATGAATTTTCCTTTGAAATAATTCCAAAGCCCATGATTCACTTTTCAATTTCCCAACCAACTCCATTTTTTCCAGACCCTCATTATTTTTTTTTGCAGTACGCGGGCCCCTCACTGCTGTGGCCTCTCCCGTTGCAGAGCACAGGCTCCAGATGCGCAGGCTCAGTGGCCATGGCTCACGGGACCAGCCGCTCCGCGGCATGTGGGATCCTCCCGGACCGGGCCGCGAACCCGTGTCCCCCTGCATCAGCAGGCAGACTCTCAACCACTGCGCCACCAGGGAAGCCCGACCCTCATTGTTTTATACCTTGGTGATTTTGGCCTGCATTAATCATTTGATGATCTTAACATCTTCATAGAGTTTTGGTTCTGTATTATCTTTAGGGATTAAATTTATGGTGTGATCTCTTCTCACTTGCATGGATCTGGTTGAGAGTTTACACATATAGAGCCATATGGGGGCATGAAGTATTGGCTTTATTACAATGTGTGTATAGGTGAAGGACATATACAGGCCTTCTGATTCTCTTTCAAATTTAATTTATCCGTCTTGTCAAAGGTGAGATGCTCTGACACACATTTGAGGGGCCTACTGCCTGGAAACTGGAAGCCCAATGCCAAATGCATATGAAGAAACAGAACCTTCGGATAAACAAAGGAAGAGAATAGACCTTCCTTTAACTTTTGAGCCCAAATGACTCCCACTGGCAGAAACTTAGGCTCTTACTGATTTCACCAAATTGATTATTTTTCTCTTTCCAAGAGGAGGAATAGCTTATAGAGTCTGAAATGTTTCTAGTGACACCAACCTTCCCCTTCCCAGAGACTGGAATAAAATTTTCTAAACTTCTAGCTGGGGAATGAATTTAGGGGTAAGCAGGAGTAGGATGTTACACTACATTATTCATCTTATGTATTATTTTCTAATGTTTTAGGGTGTGTGCCTTTTATTTCTAGTTTGGAATCTCTCTTGAGATCAGAGCCCATGTATATTGCTTCAGTTTCTTCTCACATCCATGAATATTCTGAACAGATATATTTAGATTTTGTTGGAAACATGCAAAATAGGATGTCACGTGGGAAAGTCTCACTGCTACTCAAGATCTAGGTAAGATTGGCTAGAACTCAATAATTCCATGTTTTTGCAAGATTTCTGTCAGTTTCCAGGGCTTTATATTTTCATGGTCTTGTCTGAATGCTGGTCTTCTGCTTCCACATGTGCTGTCTTAGTTGTGCATGAAATTAATTCAGAAGTGGCCCTCAAAATATTTGTTGGTTTACACACACTCAAAGCATTTGTGAGTTTACTAGGTTAGACTGGTGAGCTGATAGTCGAGGAGAGGGGTCTCGATGAATAACTCAGTCAAAACCTAAACATCCATTCCTGTTCTCTAAAATCCTTTGCATTTACTCTTTAGATGGAGATTTGCTGTCTTAGTCCCAGGCCCATGCATTATGTTTTATATCCTTCTCTGAGCCTCATTTTTTACTCTTTTTGCTTCCCATGTTCTCCTTTCCGTATTTCCCTAGAAATTCTAAATAAGCAGGTCTCTATTTTACTAAAAAAATCTAGCCTTCTCCAGCTCCTTTTCCTAAATACATATAAACAAATCCATTAAGGTGCTCAATACAGGACTGCCAGGCATCTATGATCCGTTAAGTCTATGATCTATTTTGAGTTAATTTTTTATGTTATAAGGTACACAAATGATATTTTGTAATTTCATTTTACAATTCTTCAGTACTAGTATATGGTTATATGATATATAATATAATAACAGGGTCTACCCCCTTAGGAGTGATTTATGATATAAATAGCAGATTATTTTTTCTGTTAGACTTTGGATAATATTCTTTCATTTCTATGTTAATTTTTTCCTACTTTAATGATAGAAAATGCATATTAAAACTGTATTAAGAAATCTCAGCATTCATATCATATTAGGCCTTCTAAAATGTAGAATAAATGTGAGTCTGAGAATAAGTAAAATTTTGCAGAATTTTATTTAGGGACCCAAAATTTAAATGTTTGCCTCTGCTAATAGTGCTTATAAAAAAACAAACCAAAAACAAAACCCCAACGTTTTCCAGTATTCACTGGTCATGTGCCTTCCTTGTATACAGATACATCTGGGATACATAAAGATACAACCAGAGACAAAGAAGTCTAGTGGAAAAGTTAACCTTATTAAGTTAGGGTTAAACACAATGAGCTCCAGGTCTCTACAAACAGGAGGAAGTGAGAGGGATACCCAAAATATACAGGCAGTGTGTGTGCTGGGAATAGTAGATCTAAGGTGACTATCCATTTTCCTTATCTGAGGAAACTGCTCCCTCCAGGTAACTAACAGTCAGTAGTCCTGGTCAAGGGCATAACTTTTTCCGGTAGTTACTACACTCAAATAAACTTACAATTCGATCTCTTTTTTTCATACTTGTATTATTAGCATTTCTATTCTATAAGTTCCTGGAATCAATTACAATATTATCTTATCTTCATGTGACTGCTACAGCGCATATTACTATATTTTTTATACTATATTCATCATTTCATAAGTTTGGTAACACCAAGAGGTCTGCATTTCAAACAAGTTCCTTTGGTTACCCTATGTAAGCATAATTAATCATTTCATTGTTAATGGAATGATGTCAAATTTTGGGAAAAAATTTATTCTAAATGGCATGTACTCAAACACAGCAAAGACTTGAACACTCATTTGAAACTATAATTACTTGCACTGGAATAGGATAACAATCCATCTCATTGAGATTTGCAGCTGAGGATCTACTATAGGCTCATGACTGAACTCTCAAATCTGAGAAGATGCTCTAAGGATCATGTACTAATTTAAAAAGGGGGCTCAGGGTAGTGGTTATGTAAAAAAATGCTGGCATCTCATATGAGCAGCCATTAGACAATTCCTCCAGAGAGTCAAAGGTAAAGGTTCACTGGTAATCAAAATTAAAAGCTACTAATGAATTCTGATGTTTAAATAGTAGTACATTGTCCAACTAAATGATCTGTCTGACCAAGGGGATAGAAGTGCACATAAGGTCAGCACTATATTGCATGTGTCTTTATCATTGGAATCAAAATTTCAAGCCAGTGTCCATAGAATGAACGTATTATATAATCCTACAATGTCTTTTTAAAACTTGGTCTTACCATAAAAATTGCATGTGATGCCTTCAGTTTGCTGGCATCACCCAAAGATAACCGTAATGTGATCCTGATTCTACATCTAGTGTGAACCCCCGTCCTGGTCTGACTTCTTCTGATAGCAGGGTGTACCCCATTGGCCCTTGCCTGATTAGCCTAACGGCTAAAGGAGTTGGCAGACTTGGCACTTTGAGGTAGGGGAACTAGCATATCTATGCTCATTTTCATGTCATTCTCAGCTATTTGTGAAGCAATGGAATCTCAGGAATGGAAGGACCTTAGAAGTCATTTGTTTTCCTTCTGCATCCCTTGCCTTTCTTCAGGTCTCTGCTCCACTTTCATCTCTTCCATAAACTCTTCATTAGTGCTCCATCTTTACTCTACAAACTTCGAAGTAATTTCTCCCCACCTCTGACCTTTCTTGCCTTTTGTGCTTCTTCTGTGCACTCATCATTAGCTGGTAGCTATCACATTTCTGTCTTATCCCTCAGAAGTGTATTCTCTGAATCATCATTGCATGCCTTATCAGACTTGCACAGTGCATGGTCCAGGGTAGGGCTCAAAAAATGAGATACTGTGTGGGATCCATGAGAGCTAAGAACACAGGATTCTGGCATAGCAGCTTATAGTGACATTTTGCATTCTGTTTGGAGAAGATCTTAGAGCTTGATTTACAAGCTCCTCAGCATCCCTACCGAGTGAGCTCCCACCCTCTCCTTGAACACCTCCCATGATGATGAACTCATCTCTTCTCAAGGCAGTCCTTTCCATTTCAGAGGTCTCAAGTTGACTCTCTTCCATTCTTTCCTGAGAGTATTCTGACCTCAAGACTTAGATTTATTATCAGCTGAAACTGCTTTAACTTAACTAAGCTAAAAATATTCTCTTGTTTTAATCAGTCTAAAGCCTAGAGCTGTCCACATTCTACCTGACTTTGCTGGAATTTTCTGCAGCTTTTTCCTTTTAATTGTTATTTCTTTCACAGATTCAGAGGGCTGGAAGAGACCTAGAGAGTAGGTAGTTCACCCTACTTAATTTTCAGAGGATCAAATTGAACCTCGCGAGAGGAAGGACCTGCTGAAGGTCACACAGCTTCAGTGGCCTTAGTTGCAGTCGTCAGCCGCCCAGGGAGTGTGGGTGCCTTCTCAGCAGCTGGCCTGCTTAAAGGAGCCAGTAGCTATTTATGCCCACATAGTTCACATAGGCAGTAATACCATATGCCATAACAGACGGTTTTCACTTTTGAAATACAATATTAATGGCATGAACTTGGTTACAAACATAAAAAAACTCTCTCCCTCCTCGACCCCTTACTTGTTTACTTGCTGGCATATCGCCCATGACCAGGCAGACCACTCTGTCTTCTGACAACTGATTGAGGAGTGATGTTGGGTGGGTGGAATTCTTATGAAGAAGAGAGAATCAGAAATTCACCATAGGAACATGCTTGAGTAATAAATTTGATGATATAATTTTTAGCTATGAGACAGTTTTGATTCTCAGAAAGGGATAATTTGTTATAATGTTAAGTAGCATTTAATGTTATCCACTGAAATGCATTTGGATTTAGCACAGGAAACAGATGAAACTTGGTCTGAAAACACTCTGTGAATTTACTTTTTTTCACAGGTTGTTGCTTACTTTTAAAAAATTTTATGTTCTACTATGCCAGGGAATGACAGTTACATTAGATTATGTAACTGACAATAGTAAATTGGGGAAATAAATGGTTTGGGTGGAAAGGTGGTTCTGTTTATGTGGAACAAACTCAAAAAGGTTCATATTGTCCATGTTTTAACTGTGTTCTGGAACTAAAATATGGACAATATGTGGGACAATCTGCTAAATTTTAGGGAGACTTTTGCCTAATGTTGGGGGGAGGTTCCAAAGTGAATTCTGATTATACTCTTTTCCTCATCTCTCTGACATGCTGCTTCAGAAGAACTCTTTATATCTGTGTATAAGGTTGTTTTATTTTAAATTCATGTTCTGACTGAATTAGTTGTTTTTGATAATTTCACAATTTTTAGTAGAAAACAGTTTTAATCCTCTGCAATAGAACAAATATATGAAGATACAGGACTGGTATTTGCTAGTACAAGATGGGAAGTACCTCAAGGAACTGGGTGAGGAAAATTTGTTAAACAAAATTTCATCAAGGTTTATAATTCTGGAATGTATTTGCAAAGCTGTGTGATGGACCACATTTTTTCTGTCTTGTGCTAGAGTCACTTTAACCCAGTTACTTTGTAAAAGCTAAAGCAACATCTGTATACTCAAACGTGGGTTCACATTGCCTATTCAGTAGGTTCTTCCTTTACATCCCTCTACAAAGCAAATGTTCCACCTTTATCCATCTCTTTCACAACCTTTGAGCATATCTAGGACTTCTATCTTTTGCTTATGCAGTTTCCTCATTTTGGAGTGCCTGAGGAACTTGTTTGAAGTCATGAACTGGTAAGGGCCAAATCTGTATTATCTGTCAATCTCCTTCAAATGACAGTCTGTCCTGATTTACCCAGCCTGAATGAAATATTCCTAGAGCATATTACTTACACCTCCATTAAGCATTTATATCAACTTCATTTTATTCAATTAATTTATTTATTTTTGTACTTTGTTTAGTTTTTTTTTAAACATCTTTATTGGAGTATAATTGCTTTACAATGGTGTGTTAGTTTCTACTTTATAACAAAGTGAATCAGCTATACATATACATATATCCCCATATCTACTCCCTCTTGCGTCTCCCTCTCACCCTCCCTATCCCACCCCTCTAGGTGGTCACAAAGCACCAAGCTGATCTCTCTGTGCTATGCAGCTGCTTCCCACTAGCTATCTATTTTACGTTTGGTAGTGTATGTTAGTCCATGCCACTCTCTCATTTCATCCCACCTTACCCTTCCCCCTCCCCGTGTCCTCAAGTCTATTCTCTACGTGTGCGTTTTTATTCCGGTCCTGCCCCTAGGTTCTTCAAAACCTTTTTTTTTTTTTTTTTTTTAGATTCCATATATATGTGTCAGTGTGTAGTATTTGTTTTTCTCTTTCTTACTTCACTCTGTATGACAGACTCTAGGTCCATCCACCTCACTACAAATAACTCAATTTCATTTCTTTCTATGGCTGAGTAATATCCCATTGTATATATGTACCACACATTCTTTATCCATTTGTCTGTCAATGGGCATTTAGGTTGTTTCCATGACCTGGCTATTGTAAGCAGTGCTGCAATGAACATTGGAGTGCATGTGTCTCTTTTTGAATTATGGTTTTCTCTGGGTATATGCCCAGTAGTGGGATTGCTGGGTCGTATGGTAGTTCTATTTTTAGTTTTTTAAGGACTCTCCATTACTGTTCTCCATAGTGGCTGTATCAATTTACGTTCCCACCAACAGGGCAAGAGGGTTCCCTTTTCTGCACACCCTCTCCAGCATTTATTGTTTGTAGATTTTTTGATGATAGCCATCCTAACCGGTGATACCTCATTGTAGTTTTGATTTGTATTTCTCTAATAATTAGTGGTGTTGAGCAGCTTTTCATATGTCTATTGGCCATCTGTATGTCTTCTTTGGAGAAATGTCTATTTAGGTCTTCTGCCCATTTTTTGATTGCGTTGTTTTTTTCTTTTAATATTGAGCTGCATGAGCTGTTTATATGTTTTGGAGATTAATCCTTTGTCCATTGATACGTTTGCAAATATTTTCTGCCATTCTGAGGGTTGTCTTTTCATCTTGTTTATAGTTCCTCTGCTGTGCAAAACTTTTTTCATTAGGTCCCATTTGTTTATTTTTGGTTTTATTTCCATTACTCTAGGAGGTGGGTCAAAAAAGATCTTGCTGTGATTTATGTCAAAGAGTGTTCTTCCTATGTTTTCATATAAGAGTTTTATAGTGTCTGGTCTTACATTTAGGTCTTTAATCCATTTTGAGTTTATATTTGGCTCTGATGTTAGGGAGTATTCTAATTTCATTCTGTTACATGTAGATGTCCAGTTTTACCAGCACCACTTATTGAAGAGACTGTCTTTTCTCCATTGTGTATCCTGGCTTCCTTTGTCATAGATTAGTTGACCATAGGTGCGTGGGTTTATCTCTGGGCTTTCTATTCTGTTCCATTGATCTATATTTCTGTGTTTGTGCCAGTACCACATTGTCTTTCTCATTGTAGCTTTGTAGTATAGTCTGAAGTCAGGGAGTCTGATTCCTCCAGCTCAGTTTTTTTCCCTCAAAATTGCTTTGGCTATTCAGGGACTTTTGTGTCTCCATACAAATTTTAAGATTTTTTTGTTCTAGTTCTGTGAAAACTGCCATTGGTAATTTGTTAGGGATTGCATTGAATCTGTAGATTGCTTTGGGTAGTATAGTCATTTTCACAGTATTGATTCTTCCAATCCAAGAACATGGTATATCTCTCCATCTGTTTGTGTCATCTTTGATTTCTTTTTTCAGTGTCTTATCGTTTTCTGAATACAGGTTTTTTAACTCCTTAGGTAGGTTTATTCCTAAGTATTTTATTCTTTTTGTTGCAGTGGTGAATGTGATCGTTTCCTTAATTTCTCTTTCTGATCTTTCGTTGTTAGTGTATAGGAATGCAAGAGATTTCTGTGCATTAATTTTGAATCCTGCGACTTTACCAAATTCACTGATTAGCTCTTGTAGTTTTCTGGTAGCATCTTTAGGATTCTCTACGTATAGTATCATGTCATCTGGAAACAGTGACAGTTTTACTTCTTCTTTTCCAATTTGTATTCCTTTTATTTCTTTTTCTTCTCTGATTGCCGTGGCTAGGACTTCCAAACTATGTTGGATAATAGTGGTGAGAGTGGACATCCTTATTTTGTTCTTGATCTTACAGGAAGTGCTTTCAGTGTTTCACCATTGAGAATGATGTTTGCTCTGGGTTTGTCGTATATGGCCTTTATTATGTTGAGGTAGGTTCCCTCTATGTCCACTTTCTGAAGAGTTTTTATCACAACAACTGGAGAGTGTTGAATTTTGTCAAAAGCTTTTTCTGCATCTATTGAGATGATCATATGGTTTTTATTCTTCAGTTTGTTAATATGGTGTATCACATTAATTTATTGGCATATATTGAAGAATCCTTGCATCCCTGGGATAAACTCCACTTCATCATGGTGTATAATCCTTTTAATGTGTTGTTCGATTCTGTTTGTTAGTATTTTGTTGAGGATTTTTACATCTATATTCATCAGTGATATTGCTCTGTAATTTTCTTTTTTTGTAGTATCTTCGTCTGGTTTTGGTATCAGGGTGATGGTGGCCTCATAGAATGAGTTTGGGAGTGTTCTTACCTCTGCATTCTTTTGGAAGAGTTTGAGAAGGATGGGTGTTAGCTCTTCTCTAAATGTTTGATAGAATTCACCTGTGAAGCCATCTGGTCCTGGACTTTTTTTGTTGGAAGAGTTTTAATCACAGTTTCAATTTCATTATTTGTGGTTGGTCTGTTCATATTTTCTGTTTCTTCCTGGTTCAGTTGGAAGGTTATACCTTTCTAAGAATTTGTCCCTTTCTTTCAGGTTGTCCATTCTATTGGTATAGAGTTGCTTGTAGTAGTCTCTTATGATGCTTTGTATTTCTGTGGGGTCCATTGTAACTTCTCCTTTTTCATTTCTAATTTTATTGATTTGAGTCCTCTCCCTCTTTTTCTTGATGAGTCTGGCTAATGGTTTATCAATTTTGTTTATCTTCTCAAAGAACAAGCTTTCAGTTTTATTGATCTTTGCTATTGTTTTCTTTGTTACTATTTTATTTATTTCTGCCCTGATCTTTATGATTTCTTTCCTTCTACTAACTTTGGGTTTTGTTTGTTCTTCTTTCTCTAGTTCCTTTAGGTATAAGGTTATATTGTTTATTTGAGATTTTTCTTGTTTCTTGAGGTAGAATTTTATTGCTATAAACTTCCCTCTTAGAACTGCTTTTGCTGCATCCCATCGTATCATTGTGTTTTTGTTGTCATTTGTCTCTCGGTACTTTTTTACTTCCTCTTTGATTTCTTCAGTGATATCTCGGTTGTTTAGTAATGTATTGTTTAGCATCCATGTGTTCGTGTTTTTTACATTTTTTTCCCTGTAATTGGTTTCTAATCTCATAGTGTTGTGGTTGGAAAAGATGTTTGATATGATTTCAATTTTCTTAAATTTATGAAGGCTTGATTTGTGACCCAAGATGTGATCTGTTCTGGAGAATGTTCATGTGCACTTGAGAAGAAAGTGTAATCTGCTGTTTTCAGATGCAATGTCGTATAAATATCAATTAAATCTATCTGGTCTATTGTGTCATTTAAAGCTTGTATTTCCTTATTAATTTTCTGTCTGGATGATCTGTCCTTTGGTGTAAATGAGGTATTAAATTCCCCCACTATTACTGTGTTATCATCAATTTCCTCTTTTATAGCTGTTAGCATTTGACTTATGTATTGAGGTGCTCCTATGTTGGGTGAATATATATTTATCATTGTTATATATTCTTCTTGGATTGATCCCTTGATCATTATGTAGTGCCCTTCCTTGTCTTTTGTAACGTTCTTTATTTTAAAGTCTATTTTATCTGCTATGAGTATAGCTACTCCAGCTTTCTTTTGATTTCCATTTGCATGGAATATCTTTTTCCATCCCCTCACTTTCAGTCTGTATGTGTCCCTAGGTCTGAAGTGGGTCTCTGTAGACAGCATATATATGGCTGTTGTTTTTGTATCATTCAACGAGCTTGTATGTTTTGGTTGGAGCATTTAATCCATTCACATTTAACGTAATTATCAATATGTATGTTCCTATTACTATTTTATTAATTATTTTGGGTTTGTTTTTGTAGGTCCTATTCTCCTCATGTTTCCCACTTAGAGAAGTTCCTTTAGCATTTGTTGTAGAGCTAGTTTTGTGGTGCTGATTCTCTTAGCTTTTGCTTGTCTGTAAAGCTTTTGATTTCTCTATTGAATCTGAATGAGACCTTGCCAGGTAGAGTAATCTTGGTTGTAGGTTCTTTCCTTTCATCACTTTAAATATATCATGCCGCTCTCTTCTGGCTTGTAGAGATTCTGCTGAGAAATCAGCTGTTAACCTTATGGGAGTTCCCTTGTATGTTATTTTTCATTTTTCCCTTGTTGCTTTTAATAATTTTTCTTTGTCTTTAAATTTTGTCAATTTGATTACTATGTGTCTCAGCTCATTTCTCCTTGGGTTTATCCTTCCTGGGACTCTCTGTGCTTCCTGGACTTGGGAGGCTGTTTCCTTTCCCATGTTAGGGAAGTTTTCAACTATAATCTCTTCAAATATTTTCTTGGGTCCTTTCTCTCTTTCTTCTCCTTCTGGGACCCCTATAATGCAAATATTTGTGTGTTTAATGTTGTCTCAGAGGTCTCAGGCTGTCTTCATTTCTTTTCATTCTTTTTTCTTTATTCTGTTCTCTGGCAGGTAATTCCACCATTCTGTCTTCCAGGTCACTTATCCGTTTTTCTGCCTCAGTTATTCTGCTATTGATTCCTTCTAGTGTATTTTTCATTTCAGTTATTGTATTGTTCATCTCTGTTTGTTTGTTGTTGAATTCTTCTACGTCTTTATTAAACATTTCTTGCATCTTCTCGAATTTGCCTCCATTCTTTTAACGAGGTCCTGGATCATCTTCACTATCATTATTCTGAATTCTTTTTCTAGAAGGTTGCCTACGTCCACTTCATTTAGTTGTTTTCCTGGGGTTTTATCTTATTCCTTCATCTGGTACATAGTCCTCTGCCTTTTCATTTTGTCTATCTTTCTGTGAATGTGGTTTTCATTACACAGACTGCAGGATTGTAGTACTTCTTGCTTCTGCTGTCTGCCCTCTCCAAACCACTTATTTCAAATAGATAACATGTAATCAAGTGCCTTGATAAGTTGCTTATCTATTTGAAAAGGAAATAAATATTATTGCTCTCCTGTAAGGAAATCTACACAAATGGGCTAGGATTACTGGTAACCACAAGTAGTCCTAAAGCATTAAAATATATCTTGCAGTATTTCTGAATTGAAAGAAAAAATCCAGCTTTTAACAGCATTTTTCTTTTTTTCATATTGGCTCTTCTTTACAGGTACTTTAATATATTATGATTATTACACTTGAGCATGTGCCTCATCTTAGGTGTATAGCTAAGCATGTTATATGGATTATGTTCAATTCTCACAATAAGTTACTAAGTAAATGTTATATTTTCCCACTATTGTCTAAAGTTAATCTCACCACCTATATTTTTCCCCCAAGTCTTTTCATTAAGAAATATAACTTGCACATGGAAAATTACATAAAAACCCATATGGACAGTTTTATAAATAACTATAAAGCAAATACCTGATTAACACTATCCAGACTAAGAAATAGAACATTTTATATAGAAGATTTGGAATAACTACTGAAGGCAGAGGGAGCAGAAACCTGCCAGGCAAACTCATACCAGTTGCAAACTCATTCCTTTCCCCTTGTGTTTATACTATCTTGATTTTTATAGTAATACTCTCTTCACTTATCTTTATGATTTTGCCAACTATGTATGCATCCCTAAATAAAAAGGTTATTTTTTCTGTTTTTCAACCATGTATAAATGGAATCATATTATATGTATTCTTTTGTGCCTTGTTTCTGCTTAACTTTATGTTGGAAAGTTTCATTCATGTTGTTGCTTGTGACTTTGTCCATTCATTTTTTAATATTTCATAGTGCTGATTAAATGAACAGTCTATTTATCCACTCTACTGATATTGGGATGTTCCCAATAGTTCTCATAGTTCTGGGCTATGAACAATGCCTCTTGGTGCACACATTTTTTAAAAGTGTGTATGTAGCAGTGGGATTGTTGGGTCAAAGTGTATGTGTGCTTCAACTACACTAGATAATACTGCATTGTTTCCCAACAGAGTGTATGAGTTTATATTCCCACCAGCAGTGTATGACAATTCCTAATGTTCCAAATCCTGGCCAGTGCTTGGTATTAGACTTTTATGCTTTTCCAGTCTTAGGGATGTTTAGTGTTAATTCATTGTTTTAATTTTCACTTACTCTAATTGCTAGTGACGTTGAGTACCTTTAAAAAAATAAATTTATTGGTGATTTGAATTTTCAATTTTATGCAACTCTTTCAAATTCTTTGCCTATTTTTTATTGGATTGCTTGCGTTTCTTTTTTCATTTATTTGTATTTCTCATTGAGTTGACTATGTATTGAGTTCTACTATTATCAGTCTGCAAGTATCTTCTTCTGCTCTGTGGTTTATCTCTTTACCTTTTCATGGAGTCTTATAATAAGCAGAAGTTCTTAATTTTATTGTAGCAAAATTATCTATTTTTCCTTTATAGTAGTGCTTTTTCTGTTTTAATAAAAACCCCTATCTCAAGGTTTTGAAGATATCCACGTATATTCTCTTCTAAAAGTTTAAAATTTTGCCTTTTCCAGTTAGATTTTTAATTCACCTGGAAGTGATTGGTATATATGGATACTCAATCTTCATTATAGTTACATTGGTTGAAAAGTCTGTCCTTTCTCCACTGCTCTGGAGTGCTAACTTGTTATAAATCAAGTGTTCTTTTGTGTGTGGAGTTGCTTCTGGACTTCAGTTATATTCCATCAATATAAATGTCTACATTTGCAATAAAAATTCACCATCTCGATTACTCTAGCTTTATGTAAGTGTTGATATCTGGGCAAGTCCTTCTTAGTTTTCTTCTTCAAGTGTGTCTTGGTTATTCTTGGCCTTTTTAATGCATAAGTAAATTTGCTTGTTAAGTATCCACACACACACAGAAATAACCTGATGATATGAATCTATAAATTAATTTCCCCAGAGAAATATTTATACTAGTGAACTTGCCAATCTGTGAATTTGATATATATTTCAGTATTTTAAAAAAGTGTTTATGTACATTTCCAGATACATTTTTCTTTTCTTTTTTCCCCAGTTTTATAATATATGATTGCCAAATAAAAATTGTATATGTTTAGGTTCCACAATGTAATTTTTTAAAGTTGTACAAGTGATGATTTAATATACATATACACTGTGAAATGAGATTATTTCAGTTTTGGGCGTCTTCTTGAATGTAATTCAGTGACACTCTATACATTTTTGTTAGACTTTTTCTGAGGCACTTGTTTTTTTCTTTTTTGCAGTACATGGGCCTCTCACTGTTGTGGCCTCTCCCGTTGCGGAGCACAGGCTCCGGACATGCAGGCTCAGCCGCCATGGCTCACGGGCCCAGCCGCTCTGCGGCATGTGGGATCTTCCAGGACCGGGGCACAAACCCGCGTCCCCTGCATCGGCAGGTGGACTCTCAACCACTGTGCCACCAGGGAAGCCCACTTGGTAATTTTTGATACTGTTATAAATCCACCTTTGTTCTTGACTATAGTCCATCTGAATCTTCCAAGACCTTGCTCGTTATTTCTTCTAACTCGTATCCTCACTACTTCTTCCTCCACTGAGCTAGCCCCTTTATTATATGAGCATACTCTCTATGCATTTAAAAAAATCTTCTAGAAGCTCCCTATCTACTCTCCTCTCTCTTTCCTTTTATGGTCAACAATTTGGACATGATAATCTGCATCCGAATGCCTTCTTTCTTCCCTCTCAGGCAGTCACCTTCCAACCTGCTGTGATCTGACTCACTGCCGCCACCACCCCCAGCACGTTGCATCTGTTCTCTTCAAGGATCTCCTGAAGATTATAGACAGGGGCCATTTTTTCAAAGTCCTTATGTTGACGTTTTTGGATTATAGAACATTATTGATAATGATAAAACTGTTAGTAATAGTCATAATAATTATAAAACAGTGAAAATAATAATATCCGTGATAAAATTTATTGTTGAGTGTGTTTGCATGGCAGGACTCTATATCTATTATTTTTGAAAACCAGATATTATCACAGATGAGATGGTACATTCCATTGTTCAAGGTCACGATGAGTAAGTTCTACAGTCTTACTGCGATAGTCTAAACTCTGTCCAGTACTTCTCTCTCCTTTAAATTCAGAGCTCTTCATCTCCTCTGGTTCTCCTTTTACCCACCCAGCCTCTTTTTCTTAGTCTTTTTCTCATGTTTCTCTTCCACTGCCCATATCTTCAATGTGAGCTCCTCCCCATGGTTTTGACATTTGTCCTCTTCTCACTCATCCTATCTCTCCCTCTGTGATTTCATCCTGTCCCACAGCATTAGCTATCATTAACCACACTAACTTCTTTATATCTAGGACCTAGCTTGGTACCTACCTCATAGCTAATTGAATGATAAGTGAATAAATGAATGAATAAGTGAATGAGTCTATACACTTATGTCTGCCAAATTCATATTCCCAGCTCAGCCCTGAGCAGATCTAAAACTGTCTGGTATCTTTACTGGATGGTGTCTAGGTATCTGAGCTCAATATTTACAAAACTGAGCTTGTAATCTTTTCTTCCCCAGCCTGCTCCTCCTCCTATATATCTTTCCTGGTTAAAAACACCACTCTTCATCTATTTGCTCATTCACGAAACCTGGCAGTCACAGAACTCTTTTTTTCTCATGTCAGCCTCAGAACTCAGCAATCAAAATCTACCAATGTAGATTTCTTGCATTCTGGTCTTTAGCACCCTATCTCCTGGTGCCCTTTTTTAGAACACTTGTATACTTCATATGTTGGTGATTTTGATGGACTCTTCGAGAGGGGATAGAATAACTACAGATTTTACTCTTTCTGCGGTAAATAGAGTTATTATTTTTCCATGTGAAGAAAATGAATCCTTCTAGTTTGACAGCTTTTTTTTTTTGAGATTGCCCAAGACAGAGGCATATAAGTATCCACTCCTTAAAATTGTTTTCTTTTTTAAAACTTTTAGGTATATAAAATAATGGAAGAAAAAACTTGGGAAGAAACTGAAATATTCAGCTGGAAGTTGGATATTCAGATGCTTTGGCACTTAGTTAAGATTTTCAAATTTTTCATTTCCAATGTTCACATAAATGTGGCTGAGAATACTAAACTGTGCACTTCACTAAAGTTAACTGGTGAACAAACCAAATATCTAGTTTTCTGTTGCTTTAGTCTTCACAAATGGAGTCACATTAAATTCTCACTGCAAGGGTGTCTGTATACAGTTTCTAGGATGTCCTTCTGGGAGGGGGGTCTCTGGGGCAATTGTCCATTGGGAATGCTGGCACAAGCCTGGAGAAAACAAAAAAAAAATGCCTAGAGAAAACAAAGAAAGTGAAGTCAGAACAGAAACTTTTATACCAAGCATGGTAAAATTGGCAATTACCATTTTTTTCTTAACGATATAAGTACATCTTGAGCCACTGGAAGTCCTACCTAATAGACATTATACATAACTCAGGAGGCTGATTTATGAAATTCTTTTTAGCAGAATTTTATACTGTGATGGACACTGTGATGCTAGGACCAGCTGGCAGTATCTCTTTTGGCTGTCAGAGCCCTCCAAGGATTGGCCAGGCTAAAGAGTTCATGCCCACCTCTGATGCAGATGAGGGAACACAGAAGCCCAGCTCTCCTACCCCACCCTAGGACATTCCAGCTTCAGAATTCCCTGTACTGTTAGCTAAGTCTTCCACTGCGACAGCATCATAGCTTGACATCTTCCTCTGAACAGTCTTGCTTCTTTCTCTTTCTTTTCATTTCCTTCCACTGGTGTTGATCCCAAGAGTTTTCTGTAACAAAACATCCTGCATGTTAATCTTCATCTCAGAGTCTGCTTCTGAGGAAACCCAATCTTTAACACCCTCCCCATATAAAAGTTTGATGCATCTTTGGCAGACAAGCACAGCACGAATGTGAATGCTGTAAGCCTTCCCTAGCATAGGAAATTCATAAAGGTTACCAAATAAACAGACTCTTTCATTCTGGCAACATTTACCCATTGAGCACTCCCAGGGATATAGAGATGAATAAGACAGGATTCCTTGTCCTCTTGTGTAGAAGATAGACACACAAATGTTCACAATAGAGCATAGTAAGTGCTATATCAGAGGACTTCACTATGTGCTCATGGAATACAGATGAGGGAGCAATTAAAACTGCTAGAGTGTTCCTGAAGATTTCACAGGAGGAAACATTTGATCTGGAAATTAAAGGATAAAGAGGGGAAAGGGAATTCCTGGATGGAGGAGTGGCATATGAAAAGGCATAAATGCAAGAAGGAAATGACGTGTTTAGGGGGTAGCTTTTTCAGCAGCTGTGTAAAATGTCTGGGGGAAAAGAGGGGCCAGGCTGGAATGAAGGTGAAGGAAGGCAGGAAGTCATGAAAAATCATCCTAGAAGAGTAGTTGGGGTCCAGAGCTAAGGAAGGAGTGGTTGCCTAGTGATAGTGTGTAAAAAGAGGAGATAAAGTAAGATACCTAAAGAAGACCAATATTTCGTATGGGGAGCACTGAGGAAGAGCTGTTAGTGAAAAACAATGAAGAACCATCAAAGTGATAGAAGGGAAACTTGGGAGAGTATTGCTGTGAAAGGTGGGAGAGAAGAGAATTTCAAAGAGGCAATGGTCAACATTGTTACATGTTCCAGAGCTGTTCACTGGGATGAGGACTTCCAAATAAGCCACTGAGCCCACAGCGGAATGGGCAAGCAAATGGACATATATTTATAAACAGAATTCATGCAAGAGAAAACAATAAATCTTGCAAACGTGTTGTTCGGGATTAAAGTCAGATAAATTATGAAGGCAGGTTTAATTAAACCTATAGTGCTTAGGAATACCTGCTTAGTTGGTAAGAATGTAAAAAAAGCTAGAGGAATAAATAAATTAGGATAGTGGTTATTTGAAAGAAGAAGAATAAGGACCTGGAGTAGGCATGAGGGGAGCTGCTAGGATCTCTTTCTTGATCTGAGTGATATTTTTATGGGTATTTTCCATGGGAGAAATCTTTGGGCTGCACATTTATATTTTGTGAGCTTTTCTGTGTTATAGTTTATATTTTACAATAGGTAGGGTTAAAAAATAAGCAACTGGGGGCTTTCCTGGTGGCACAGTGGTTGAGAGTCCTGTACTTAAAATGCATAACACAAACAAATAGACAGGAGTGAGTTATAAATAACTGAAGAAAACATTGTAATCAGTAGTGAAAAATCATGGTGACAAGCAAATAACCTTATATTTTTCAAACCAGGTATTTGAAAGCCTTGTTTATAACTGTTATTTAATGCAAATGATTCTTAGAAACGTGGAGTTATAAAAGGGACTACCCAAGAGACAAATAAACTATTTAAAAGGACATGCAACTCACAAACATATGTCATTAATAATTTGCCTCTAAGGGACTGGAATCTTTGGTATATTAGTATTTTTCAGTTTTAGCATAGTATTTGTATTTTGTAATAGTTTTTATACAACAAATTACAATATGTTTAACTTCATGAAAACCAGAATTTTGAAGTTTGCATTATTGCAAATGTTAAGAAATGTTAAGAATAAGAAGGGACGTGGAAGATAACTTATTCAACTGGCTTATTTGACAGACTGGGACTTGGAAGTTTTGGAGACTGAATGTCAGCACCCAGGTCACACAGTGCTTGGAAAGCTTAGCTAAAGCCCAGATCTCTCACCTCTTAGTCCAGAGAGTCTTAGAAATACATCAAATATTTGTGCAACGAAAGAGTCCAAACAGTCTCTGAGGTTTTGTTACAATGGAATTTGGTCTGCACCAATAACAGAATGTTCTGTATTTGGAAATTGTTTTCTTTCAAGTTATAGTTTTAAACGATTTAATATATGGTTAAGTGGTCTTGGAATGGTATCATTTATTTAGGGAGAACTCATCTCCTTTGCAGAATGTGATTGGAAAATATATTGATTAATGGACATTCACTGTAAATGCAACTCCTAATGCAAGCCTAGAGTCTGAGACAGAAGGTCAGCTGCATAACCTTGTCAGCTTTCATTGCAATATGAGCACAGTTATGTTGTCTTATTACAGAACCTCAGATATCTTTGCGGATGACCAGTGCTTCTCTTCTCATGGTAGAGGGAGAAAGAAATCTCTGGCTGATTAAGCAGTCCTTCTCGGGCTGTATTCTCATACAAACCCTGGACTTCAGCAAGCGTATTCTTAGTCTGCCCTTATTCTTCTTATAGGAAAATTACCCTCCTTGAACAGTAGTGTCCCTTGTGACACACCATGTGGTGCAGGGGAAATTTTTTCAATTTAGTTCTCATTAGGATTTTTATTTTTTTATTTTATTCTGCCATTGATCTGTCATAAGGTTATGTCTCCCAAACTGAGGAGAACTTTGTCTCCAGGCAGACTGTAGATCTTTATAGCCATTGACCAATTCTGTAACTGTTAACGGAATCTTCTAGTTTATCACCTCAATAAACCACTTTCATCATCTGTAACTCTCAACTAGCTTAAATCTAGACAGCCTTGTGGGATTACTCCTTATGTATCAGAACTGATTCCTCTACTAGACTGTAAGTACCCTAAAGGCAGATTATGAGGCTGGGTAATTTTGTGCACACAATGCACCTAGAATGGTGATATGTGCAGAGTAAGTTCTCAATAATTATTAGTTAAGCAAAGATAAATGCTTTCTAGCCATATCACTTTATTGATTTAGTACTTCCAAAGGTAGCTAACCTGCTTTTTAACCTCTGGGCAGAGGATAAAAATATGATTATAAGTGCTTTCTCCTCTCCTGACCTCAGTGTTCCTCTAATGTGCCTTCGCTCCAGTAAGTTGAGTTTGCAAGATTCCCCTTGACACTTTTCCTGCAGTGTACTGTCCCTGTCACCAGGAGGATGACCTTCTTTGACTCCTTTTATTCTCCCTCTTCTAAGATTAAAAGCATTTAGCATGCTTTAGAAATTTTTTGTATATATTTATTTTAAATAGTATTATTCTCCTATAAGAGACGAAACACAGAAATATAATAAAGGAGCAATATATAAAATAAATAGAAACATCCAGGCAAAATGTAGTAGTATGCTAGCTTAAGCAGTTATTTTGCTATTGTCAGTTTCTCAGGCTTTAATATTCATGTACTTACCTACAGTGCTTCCAGGCACTGAAAAAGAGCCCCAGAGCTTGGCTAGGCAGAGACTCCTTACAGGCTTCCTGCAAGCAATTGGAGACTTTTCTCCTACTGGCCTGAGGTGACTTCCTGGAGCCTTCACCTTTCGAGTCTGAAATGGAATTGAAATTGTCCCAGAAATTCTGTGCACTCCGGGGATCTCACTAAGTCCCTTTCAAGTGGTTGTTTATTTTGTTTCCTTTAATCGCCTCTCAATTACATTTATCTCACAAAATGGTAGCTATTTATACATTTGACAAGAAGGTTTTGGGAAAATGGACACTTAAAATATATCCGTGGAATCCAGGAGGCATGCTTCCTATCTCTCTTACCTGAGAGCCTAATTTCCAAATCAGGACATGGTTATCTTACTCATATATGGGGATGCATTTTTCTCCTTGTAAGTCTCTCCTTGATTTTCTAATTACTGGGTCATAATCATAAAAGTTTCTCATTTATGTAATTGTTTACTTATATTAACTGGCATTAGTTAAGTTTTCTGCTATTTAATTTGCTTTCTTCTATTTATGCTACAGTAGTCTTTTGCTTTCAGAGAGCTATACATTTTTCAAGTGCTTTCGCATATACATTTATACACATATATTTATATATATGAATATATATGCTATATGTTATAATCATATTATGTATTAAATTACATTATATATTATTATATTACACATTAGTAATATATTATATATTATTCATATATATATATTTCCATTAATCATATTAACACAGTGGGGTAGAGCAAATTTTACTAATGTGAAAATTGAAAATCAAAGAAGTTATATGATTGCCAAGCCACCTAGCTGATAAATGGCAATGTTCATACTGAAATGTGGGTACAATAATTCAAAATTCAGTGTACTTCAATCATCTTCTACCAGAATGTTCTCCCTACCATCCCAGAGATGGCATGTGTGTCCCTTCTGTCTGTGTTCACCCAGTTCCTTTTTTCTGCCAATCCCAATATGACCCATTTTCCAAGGCTCAGTTCAAGGCCAACTCCTTCTTGAAAGCAATCTCTGACAAGCCAGTCTGGAGTTATTTTTCTATAAATGCTTGTTATTATGCCATTTACTTTATATTTACTCATAAGCTCTTTGTGTCACTATTTGACCATGCCAAATTAGATATTTAGAGATAAGGAAGAAAACATTGGCTTTGAACACCTGGACTTGGGTTCAATTCTTGATGCTGTGAACAAGGGCTATAATCATACTGGTAGGGGTGAGGTTGCTGAGGAGGGGAGGGATCAAATCATGTGGGGCCTTTAGTGGTAGTAAGGAGTTTGGGTTTTAATTGCTATAGGAAGTCAATGGAGAGAACAACAAAGCCCCCATATAGTTGAGGGTGCTGAATGGGTTGACACAGAAAAGCAGTTAGCATAATGCTTGACAGTTAGGTGTTCGACATATTTTTATTCCACCTTCATATATATATTTTATTATTAAACTACACTGTAAGCTTCTTAAATGCAGGGGCTGTTTTCCACTGTACTCTCTATATAATGTGGCACACTGTGACACAGAAAACCTGATAGAGTTCATTTTATATGAGTGTCAGCCTAGTGTGCTTCTCAGCAATAGCCTCCCATGCAGAGACTTCCACTGTTCTGAGTAATTCAACCAAACTGCCTGATACCGTCTGTGCAACATTCCCTCACACACATGAGGTTACCAATGAGTTTTGTAATAGCAACTTGTGTATAGTGGAGTATGCAAGTATGCATAATTCTCACCTCAATCTATATTTAATTGCCATTCTGGAAAAATATTGACTTCTATATGGTTATCCAAAAAAAAAAAAAAAAAGAGAGAGAGAGAGAACAACACAAATATAAGGGATGAAGAATCCATTTAGCATCTTGTAAAAGAAATATCTCCAGAAAAGTTTTTTTCTTTTTATTTGCCACACCATCTGCTTTTCAGATAAGCAGAACTAGTGAGTTCTTTATTGAGATACATAGTGTTACTTAGACCTTGAAAATTTATTTCTTTTTGAAAATGCCAAAGCATATGAAATTTTCTGTGTTTCAGAGCATGTATTCTTTTTCTTTCTGACGGAAGAGAGATCAGGATAGAAACCCCTCTATCTGGACTTCCCTGGTAAAGGTTTCTTTCTGAAGGACAGCTCCCCAAGAACCATTTGTCACTGTTTCTATGCATTCAAGAAGTGGGAAGATTCTTACTTTTTTCCTTTGTATGTTCACATTCAGATCACTCACTCAGGGACATGCACAGGTTTTTTAGCTATCTATGTAGCGGTAGAAATAATCAATAGAGAGAATAAAACTTTTATAGTTTAAAGGCAAACCATTATTTGATGAAATTCTCTTTTCATCTCCTTAAGTCTTCAAGCTACATATTTCTTTTTGACAAAAACATCAGATAAAATCTACCAGAAAACCATGAAATCAAAAGTACTTTTCTTCCTTTGATTTATCCAGTCTTTAATTGTTTTAAGTGGGATGTAATGTTTGTTTCACAACCCAAATTGAAACTCCTTGAAGGCACAGCTCATGCCATGTAGTCCTGTCTCCTCCATAGTGCCAAGATCTCGTTAGACACTCAACACACATATAGTAAATTGTACAGAATATTTGGAGCCATTAGACTTGTATTGTTTGATGACTCCTTCCTGCAGCTTAAAACCTTACAGTATTCCACTTGTGACAGTAACTAAACTATTTTTAGTCAAGATAAGGCCCTGTTAGTCTTATGAAAATAAAAATATATGGTTCATTTCTCTCAGGTATAGTGAAAGATTTGACTGCAAACCATTAGCCTGTAGCCATTTTATATGAGAGTGGGTCTGGGGCAGGTGTTTTGAGTAATCAGTCCTGAATCCTCTCTCTGGACTGAGAAATGCTCTGCATTGGACATGGTTTCTTGCCATCAGTCTCAAAAATTAAGCTATGTACTCCTCCCAGATCTTAGCTACTCTTAGTAAATTCTTGGATCTGTATGTTGAACTCCTCAGATAATTATTGCATTTGTTGATAACATGTTGAAACTGAAAGAAGAGATATAGAGGATGCTTATTTAACACTTTGAACTGTGGACTCTGCTGCTTAATTTTACTACCTCAAGAATTTGAAAAGGAAGATCTCATTTCTTAAAAACAGCTATGTTATTAGGGTCATTGTTTTAAGATTTCAGTATAATAATGATATTTTAGAGCCTATTAAATTGGGAAAAGTCTATTAAATAATGAATACTGAAAGTTGCAAAGAGTTTAAAACTGGTATTCTTCTACTTTGGTGGTAGATTGCTCTTCCACAAACTGGAAAGCAATCTGGCATGTGAATTGAAAATAAAAATACTTATAATCTTTTCTAAGGAATTCCATTTTCTATAGAAATAATTGGAAATATGGAGAAAATTATATGATTGAACAAATTCATTGAGGTGCTATGCATAATTACAAAAAGCAAAAATAACCCCACACCTCAAAATAAAGGAACAATAGTTGTGGAATGCTTATGTAAATTAGGATAGCTCCACTCAGTGGAACATTATATGGCCTTCAAACCCATGGTTAAATGGCAACATAAACATGGTAAAAATGTTTATTATACAGTAGTAAGTGATAGTAGGCTGCCTCTTAAAATTATTCTATATTAATATTAACAGTATTACTGGTCAGAAAGAATGTATTATAATTACAATATTAGGTGTATTTGGATGATAGGATTATTTATTTATTCACCCAACAAATAGGCTATGTAAATCACATATATTCTCATGTAATCCCTGAAATAATGCATTGCTATTCCTATTTTAAAGATTTGGAAAACACATACAAAAATAATATGCTTTAGACCAAAATTTTAGTCTTTAAGTCTGTTGTTTAGTCATTATTCCAGTACTTTGGGTCCTGAAGATATGCTAGGATCTTTATTTTTCCTTAAATCTTACTCATTTTATCAATTGCATGATTAAGGACTAAACCACATGAAGATTTTTTTCAATAACCCAGAAAATCCGTACTTCGGATGTAATTATAGTTCTCATAAATTCCTGATTGAGACAGTTGCTATTTATTTATTTTTTTACATCGTTATTTGACTATGATTGCTTTACAATGGTGTGTTAGTTTCTGCTTTATAACAAAGTGAATGAGTTATACATATACATATGTTCCCATATCTCTTCCCTCTTGTGTCTGCCTCGCTCCCACCCTCCCTATCCCACCCCACTAGGTGGTCACAAAGCACCGAGCTGATCTCCCTGTGCTATGCAGCTGCTTCCCACTAGCTATCTACCTTACGTTTGGTAGTGTATATATGTCCATGACTCTCTCTCGCTTTGACACAGCTTACCCTTCCCCCTCCCCATATCCTCAAGTCCATTCTCTAGTAGGTCTGTGTCTTTATTCCTGTCTTACCCCTAGGTTCTTCATGACACTTTTTCCCCTTAAATTCCATATATATGTGTTAGCATATGGTATTTGTAACTCTCTTTCTGACTTACTTCACTCTGTATGACAGACTCTAGGTCTATCCACCTCATTACAAATATCTCAATTTCGTTTCTTTTTATGGCTGAGTAATATTCCATTGTATATATGTGCCACATCTTCTTTATCCATTCATCCGATGATGGACACTTAGGTTGTTTCCATCTCTGGGCTATTGTACATAGAGCTGCAATGAACATTTCGGTACATGACTCTTTTTGAATTATGGTTTTCTCAGGGTATATGCCCAGTAGTGGGATTGCTGGATCATATGGTAGTTCTATTTGTAGTTTTTTAAGGAACCTCCATACTGCTCTCCATAGTGGCTGTATCAATTTACATTCCCACCAACAGTGCAAGAGGGTTGCCTTTTCTCCACACCCTCTCCAGCATTTATTGTTTCTAGATTTTTTGATGATGGCCATTCTGAACGGTGTGAGATGATATCTCATTGTAGTTTTGGTTTGCATTTCTCTAATGATTAATGAAGTTGAGCATTCTTTCATGTGTTTGTTGGCAGTCTGTATATCTTCTTTGGAGAAACGTCTATTTAGGTCTTCTGCCCATTTTTGGATTGGGTTGTTTGTTTTTTTGTTATTGAGCTGCATGAGCTGCTTGTAAATTTTGGAGATTAATCCTTTGTCAGTTGCTTCATTTGCAAATATTTTTTCCGATTCTGAGGGTTGTCTTTTGGTCTTGTTTATGGTTTCCTTTGCTGTGCAAAAGCTTTTAAGTTTCATTAGGTCCCATTTGTTTATTTTTGTTTTTATTTCCATTTCTCTAGGAGGTGGGTCAAAAAGGATCTTGCTGTGATTTATGTCATAGAGTGTTCTGCCTATGTTTTCCTCTAAGAGTTTGATAGTTTCTGGCCTTACATTTAGGTCTTTAATCCACTTAGAGCTTATTTTTATGTATGGTGTTAGGGAGTGGTCTAATCTCATACTTTTACATATACCTGTCCAGTTTTCCCAGCACCACTTATTGAAGAGGCTGTCCTTTCTTCACTGTACGTTCCTGCCTCCTTTATCAAAGATAAGGTGACCATATGTGTGTGAGTTTATCTCTGAGCTTTCTATCCTGTTCCATTGATCTATCTTTCTGTTTTTGTGCCAGTACCATACTGTATTGATTACTGTAGCTTTGTATTATAGTCTGAAGTCAGGGAGCCTGAGTCCTCCAGCTCCATTTTTTGTTCTCAATATTGCATTGGCTATTCAGGGTCTTTTGTGTTTCCATACAAATTGTGAAATTTTTTGTTCTAGTTCTGTGAAAAATGCCAGTGGTAGTTTGATAGGGATTGCACTGAATCTGTAGATTGCTTTGGGTAGTAGAGTCATTTTCACAATGTTGATTCTTCCAATCCAAGAACATGGTATATCTCTCCATCTATTTGTATCATCTTTAATTTCTTTCATCAGTGTCTTATAATTTTCTGCATACAGGTCTTTTGTCTCCTTAGGTAGGTTTATTCCTAGATATTTTATTCTTTTTGTTGCAATGGTAAATGCGAGAGTTTTCTTGATTTCACTTTTAGATTTTTCATCATTAGTGTATAGGAATCCCAGAGATTATGTGCATTAATTTTGTATCCTGCTACTTTACCAAATTCATTGATTAGCTCTAGTAGTTTTCTGGTAGCATCTTTAGGATTCTCTATGTATAGTATCATGTCATCTGCAAACAGTGACATCTTTACTTCTTCCTTTCTGATTTGGATTCCTTTTATTTCCTTTTCTTCTCTGATTGCTGTGGCTAAAACTTCCAAAACTATGTTGAATAAGAGTGGTGAGAGTGGGCAACCTTGTCTGGTTCCTGATCTTAGTGGAAATGCTTTCAGTTTTTCGCCATTGAGGACGATGTTGGCTGTGGGTTTGTCATATATGGCCTTTATTATGTTGAGGAAAGTTCCCTCTATGCCTACTTTCTGGAGGGTTTTTATAATAAATGGGTGTTGAATTTTGTCGAAATCGTTCTCTGCATCTATTGAGATGATCATGTGGTTTTTCTCCTTCAATTTGTTAATATGGTTTATCACATTGATTGATTTGCGTATATTGAAGAATCCTTGCATTCCTGGGATAAACTCCACTTCATCATGGTGTATGATCCTTTTAATGTGCTGTTGGATCCTGTTTGCTAGTATTTTGTTGAGAATTTTTGCATCTATGTTCATTAGTGACATTGACCTGCAGTTTTCTTTCTTTGTGACATCCTTGTCTGGTTTTGGTATCAAGGTGATGGTGGCCTCGTAGAATGAGTTTGGGAGTGTTCCTCCCTCTGCTATATTTTGGAAGAGTTTGAGAAGGACAGGTGTTAGCTCTTCTCTAAATGTTTGAAAGAATTCGCCTGTGAAGCCTTCTGGTCCTGGGCTTTTGTTTGTTGGAAGATTTTTAATCACAGTTTCAATTTCAGTGCTTGTGATTGGTCTGTTCATACTTTCTATTTCTTCCTGATTCAGTCTTGGCAGGCTGTGCATTTCTAAGAATTTGTCCATTTCTTCCAGGTTGTCCATTTTATTGGCATAGAGTTGCTTGTAGTAATCTCTCATGATCTTTTGTATTTCTGCAGTGTCAGTTGTTACTTCTCCTTTTTCATTTCTAATTCTATTGATTTGAGTCTTCTCCCTTTTTTTCTTGATGAGTCTGGATAATGGTTTATCAATTTTGTTTATCTTCTCAAAGAACCAGCTTTTAGTTTTATTGATCTTTGCTATCATTTCCTTCATTTCTTTTTCATTTATTTCTGATCTGATTTTTATGATTTCTTTCTTTCTGCTAACTTTGGGGTTTTTTTGTTCTTCTTTCTCTAATTGCTTTAGATGCAAGGTTAGGTTGTTTATTCGAGATGTTTCCTGTTTCTTAAGGTAGGATTGTATTGCTGTAAACTTCCCTCTTAGAACTGCTTTTGCTGCATCCCATAGATTTTGGGTCGTTGTGTCTCCATTGTCATTTGTTTCTAGGTATTTTTTGATTTCCTCTTTGATTTCTTCAGTGATCACTTCGTTATTAAGTAGTGTATTGTTTAGCCTCCATGTGTTTGTATTTTTTACAGATATTTTCCTGTAATTCATATCTAGTCTCATAGCGTTGTAGTCGGAAAAGATACTTGATACAATTTCAATTTTCTTAAATTTACCAAGGCTTGATTTGTGATCCAAGATATGATCTATCCTGGAGAATGCTCCATGAGCACTTGAGAAAAATGTGTATTCTGTTGTTTTTGGGTGGAATGTCCTATAAATATCAATTAAGTCCATCTTGTTTAATGTATCATTTAAAGCTTGTGTTTCCTTATTTATTTTCATTTTGGATGATCTGTCCATGGCTGAAAGTGGGGTGTTAACGTCCCCTACTATGAATGTGTTACTGTCGATTTCCCCTTTTATGGCTGTTAGTATTTGCCTTATGTATTGAGGTGCTCCTATGTTGGGTGCATAAATATTTACAATTGTTATATCTTTTTCTTGGATCGATCCCTTGATCATTATGTAGTTTCCTTCTTTGTCTCTTCTGATAGTCTTTATTTTAAAGTCTATTTTGTCTGACATGAGAATTGCTACTCCAGCTTTCTTTTGGTTTCCATTTGCATGAAATATCTTTTTCCATCCCCTTACTTTCAGTCTGTATGTGTCTCTAGGTCTGAAGTGGGTCTCTTGTAGACAGCAAATATACGGGTCTTGTTTTTGTATCCATTCAGCCAATCTGTGTCTTTTGGTGGGAGCATTTAGTCCATTTACATTTAAGGTAATTATCGATATGTATGTTCCTATTCCCATTTTCTTAATTGTTTTGGGTTCGTTATTGTCTTTTCCTTCTCTTGTGCTTCTTGCCTAGAGAAGTTCCTTTAGCAGTTGTTGTAAAGCTGGTTTGGTGGTGCTGAACTCTCTCAGCTTTTGCTTGTGTGTAAAGGTTTTAATTTTTCCATCAAATCTGAATGAGACCCTTGCTGGGTAGAGTAATCTTGGTTGCAGGTTCTTCTCCTTCACCACTTTAAATATGTCCTGCCAGTCCCTTCTGGCTTGCAGAGTTTCTGTTGAAAGATCAGCTGTTTACCTTATGGGGATTCCCTTGTGTGTTATTTGTTGTTTTTCCCTTGCTGCTTTTAATATGTTTTCTTTGTATTTAATTTTTGACAGTTTGATTAATATGTGTCTTGGCGTGTTTCTCCTTGGATTTATCCTGTATGGGACTCTCTGTGCTTCCTGGACTTGATTAACTATTTCCTTTCCCATATTAGGGAAGTTTTCAACTATAATCTCTTCAAATATCTTCTCAGTCCCTTTCTTTTTCTCTTCTTCTTCTGGGACCCCTATACTTCGAATGTTGGTGCATTTAATGTTGTCCCAGAGGTCTTTGAGACTGTCCTCAGTTCTTTTCATTCTTTTTTCTTTATTCTGCTCTGCAGTAGTTATTTCCACTATTTTATCTTCCAGGTCACTTATCCGTTCTTCTGCCTCAGTCATTCTCCTATTGATCCCAGCTAGAGTATTTTTAATTTCATTTATTGTGTTGTTCATCGTTGTTTGTTTCATCTTTAGTTCTTCCAGGTCCTTGTTAAATGTTTCTTGCATTTTCTCTATTCTATTTCCAAGATTTTGGATCACCTTTACTATCATTATTCTGAATTCTTTTTCAGGTAGACTGCCTATTTCCTCTTCATTTGTTAGGTCTGGTGGGTTTTTATCTTGCTCCTTCATCTGCTGTGTGTTTTTCTGTCTTCTCATTTTGCTTTATCTTTTTTGTTTGGGGTCTCCTTTTTGCAGGCTGCAGGCTTGTAGTTCCCATTGTTTTTGGTGCCTGTCCCCAGTGGCTAAGGTTGTTTCAGTGGGTTGTGTAGGCTTCCTGGTGGAAGCGACTAGTGCCTGTGTTCTGGTGGATGAGGCTGGATCTTGTCTTTCTGGTGGGCAGGTCCACGTCTGGTGGTGTGTTTTGGGGTGTCTGTGGACTTATTATGATTTTAGGCAGCCTCTCTGCTAATGGGTGGGGTTGTGTTCCTGTCTTGCTAGTTGTTTGGCATAGGATGTCCAGCAGTGTAGCTTGCTGGTCGTTGAGTGAAGCTGGGTGCTGGTGTTGAGATGGAGATCTCTGGGAGATTTCCGCCGTTTTATATTATGTGGAGCTGGGAGGTCTCTTGTGGGCCAGTGTCCTGAAGTTGGCTCTCCCACCTCAGAGGCACAGCACTGACTCCTGGCTGCAGCACCAAGAGCCTTTCATCCACACGGCTCAGAATAAAAGGGAGAAAAATTAGAAAGAAAGAATTAGTAGAGGAAGAAAGAGAAAGAAAGAAAGGAAGGAAGGAAGGAGGGAAGGAAGGAAAAAAGAAAGCGGGAAAGAAGATAAAGTAAAATAAAATAAGAAAATATAATAAAATTATTAAAATAAAAAAATAATTATTAAGAAAAAAAAAAAACGGACAGATAGAACCCTAGGATAAATGGTGGAAGCAAAGCTATACAGCATAAATCTTGCTCTCAAAGTCCACCTCCTCAATTTGGGATGATTTTTTGTCTATTCGTATATTCCACAGACATCAAGTTGATTGTGGAGCTTTAATCCGCTGCTTCTGAGGCTGCTGAGCGAGATTTCCCTTTCTCTTCTTTGTTCTCACAGCTCCCAGGGGCTCAGCTTTGGATTTGACCCTGCCTCTGCGTGTACGTCGCCGGAGGGAGTCTGTTCTTTGCTCAGACAGGATGGGGTTAAAGGAGCCGCTGATTCGGGGGCTCTGGCTCACTCAGGCCGGGGGGAGGGAGGAGCACCGAGTGCGGGGCGAGCCTGCGGCGGCAGAGGCCGGCGTGACGTTGCACCAGCCTGAGGCGCGCCGTGCGTTCTCTTGGGGAGGTTGTCCCTGGATCACGGGACCCTGGCAGTGGTGGGCTGGACAGGCTCCGCTGAAGGTGGGGTGTGGATAGTAACCTGTGCTCGCACACAGGCTTCTTGATGGCGGCAGCAGCAGCCTTAGCGTCTCATGCCCGTCTCTAGGGTCCGCGCTTTTAGCCGCGGCTCGCGCCCGTCTCTGGAGCTCCTTTAAGCAGCACTCTTAAACCCCTCTCCTCGCGCACCAGGAAACAAAGAGGGAAGAAAAAGTCTCTTGCCTCTTCGGCAGGTCCAGACTTTTCCCCGCACTCCCTCCCGACTAGCCGCGGTGCACTAACCCCCTACAGGATGTGTTCCCGCCGCCAACCCCAGTCCTCTCCCGGCGGTCGACCGAAGCCTGAGCCTCAACTCCAAGCCCCGCCCACCCCCGGCGGGTGAGCAGACAAGCCACTCGGGCTGGTGAATGCCGGTCGGCCCTGATCCTCTGTGCGGGAATCTCTCCGCTTTGCCCTCCGCAACCCCTGTTGCTGTGCTTTCCTCCGCTCTGAAGCTTTCCCCCTCCGCCACCTACAGTCTCTGCCCGCGAAGGGGCTTCCTAGTGTACGGAAACCTTTCCTCCTTCACAGCTCCCTCCCACTGGTGCAGGTACCGTCCCTATTCTTTTGTCTCTGTTTATTCTTTTTTCTTTTGCCCTACCCAGTTACGGGGAGTTTTTTGCCTTTTGGGAGTTCTGAGGTCTTCTGCCAGCGTTCAGTAGGTGTTCTGTAGGAGTTGTTCCACGTATAGATGTATTTCTGGTGTATCTGTGGGGAGGAAGGTGATCTCCGCGTCTGACTCTTCCGCCATCTTCCCGGAACCCCCCCCAGACAGTTGCTATTTAAGAGGGAAAACTGAGCAACTTTCCTCAATCCTATAGATTTTTAAAGTGCTATCTGTGTGACTTTAGGTAGGTTACTTAACTTTTCTGTGGCTCATTTCCTCATCTTAAAAAGGTGTTAATAATCATACAGCTATTTTGAGGATTAAATGAGTGTGTGTGTACATAATATTTAGAGCAGTGTCTGGCACATAGTGAGTTCTCAATATGTGGCAGCCAGTAGTGCAGTTCTGTTGATCTAGGTGTAGCTTTATATTCCTATTATTCATTCTTTATATTTCGTGATTATATTATCTGCTTATTCTTAAAATTAATTTCAGCACTGTTATTTCAGTAAAAAAAAGCATTGAGAATTAAGCTATAATTTTATAATATTGTGTTCCCATTTATATAGGTTTGGCACATTTCTTATTCAGTTTATTCCTAGTAATTTTAGATTTGCTACATCACTTGTGAATTAGAGTTTTTTCATAACAGTTCTTAATTGGTTATTAGAAAAACTATTGATTTTGGTTGAATGATCTTGTATCTGGTCAACATTATGTGCTTTTGTTTTAGTTCTAACTAGTTTCGCAGGTTTTTTCTGGTATTTACTAGCACACATAGTCTATAAAATAACTATTGTTGCTTTCCAGCTAATATTTAATGATTCATCTCTTTTTTTGCCTTGTTGCATTGGCTATGAATAATTTCTTTTCTTGTCTTTTGCATTGACTATAAACAATGCCACATAATTACACTGTAGTTACAGTATGTAATTACATTTCTACAAAGAAACAAAAGTATCTTTGTTTTGTTTAAAATCTTTCCAGTGTTTACGTCTTAATATTTTAAAATTTGTGTTTGATAGGTACCATTCATCAACTTAAGAGAAATTTCACCTATCTTTAACTCAGTTTAATTTTTAAAACTCAAGAATAAGTCTTGAATTTTATTAAAGATTTTTTCCTCATGTCAGGATGTTCATGTAATTAGTTAACACAACGACTCATTAATACATTTTTTAATGTTGAATGATTCTTTTACTTCTAGAATCAACCCAGGTTGGTAATTAAATAATATATTCTTTTAGTATTCTTCTATATTTTGTTTGCTCATATATTATATTTAGGAATTTTCATTTGTTTTTCATAAGAGATAAGCATCCCTAGTATATTGTGTGTGTGTATGCACACGTGTGTTGCATTTTTTTCAGTTTTGTGACCAGCTTTGAATGCTTTTCTAGAATCAAACAAAAAGTTTACTAACTTTCATTTCTTACTATTGTTTAAAGCTTGTAGCTTTGATAATATTTACCTGGAAAGGCACCTGAGCTTAGCATATTTTGCAGAGAGATAAATCTTTAGTTTTATTTTCAGTTCCTTCTGTGGTTATTGACCTATTAAAAATTTTTCAACTCCTGTTAGGTCATTGTGAAAATTCATTTATTTCCTGTTCCATATAGATTTTAAGGTTTTGTCATAAGATTGTATTTTATTTAAAAAAAATATTTGGTATATGTATCACTATATCTCTCACCCCTCACTTTGATGAACCCAGTGTGGTTCACTTGTGCTTTTATTTTCTTTCTTTGCTTTTTTCCTTGATCACGTCTGGAAGAGATTGGTCCATTTTGTCTATTTATTTTAAAGTCTGCCATTGGTTTTATTTTTGTTGTGCTTATTTTGGTATGTCATCTATTTTATTAATTTTCTGTTCTTTTGTTCTTTTTCAAATTTCCTTGGTTTCATTTTGCTCTATTTATTTCCCTAGACTTTTTTTTTTTTTTTTTTTTTTTTTTTGCAGTACACGGGCTTCTCACTGTTGTGGCTTCTCCCGTTGCAGAGCACAGGCTCTGGACGCACAGGTTCAGCGGCCATGGCTCACGGGCCCAGCTGCTCCACGGCATGTGGGATCTTCCCGGACCGGGGCACAAACCTGTGTCCCCTGCATCAGCAGGCGGACTCTCAACCACTGCACCCAGGGAAGCCCTTCCCTAGACTTTTGAGGTGGATGCTTATCTATTAATATTTTGACATTTGATTTAGATAAAAATTATGTTTTTTCTATCCTCTTTCATATTCATATAATTCTTTTTACTATAAACCTACTTTGCTATTAATATATTGCTGTTATTCCTTTTAAAATTATTGTTGTTGATATATATGTCTTGTGGGTACATCTATCTCTTCATTTCTCACCTTTCTGTTACATTTTATTTATTTATCTTTGTATCTTGCATATAGTTGGATGTTTGTTGGTCCAATCTGAAAGTTTCTGTTTTAATAACATCTAATTTACATATTTTTATTGTGATTACTTTTACATTATGTAGTTCTTCTGCCATATTATTTTATGATTTATTATTTTCTTTTTTAATGTTTTTGGTCAGATTAATTACACTGCATTTATTCTCTAGTCAAGAACTGTCTTAATATTCTTTTATTTCAGTTCCACTAATGAATATACTTATATAAACATATTTATCTTATGTTTTCCTGTCAATTTCAGAACAATATCTATAGCCTCCACCCCAATAAAAAAAATCAGCAGAAGACCTAAATAGACATTCCTCCAAAGAAGACATACAGATGGCCAACAGGCACATGAAAAGATGCTCAATATCGCTAATTATTAGAGAAATGCAAATCAAAACCGCAATGAGGTATCACCTCACACCTGTCAGAATGACTATCATCAAAAAATCTACAAATAACAAATGCTGGAGAGGGTGTGGAGAAAAGGGAACCCTCCTACACTGTTGGTGGGAATGTAAACTGGTGCAGCCACTATGGAGAACAGTAGGGAGGTTCCTTTAAAAAGTTAAAGATAGAACTACTATATAATCCAGTAATCCCACTCCTGGGCATATATCCAGAAAAGATGAAAACTTTACTTTGAAAAGATACATGCACCCCAGTGTTCATAACAGCATTATTTACAATAGCCAAGACATGGAAACAACCCAATTTGCCATCAACAGTTGATTGTTTTAAGAAGATATGATACACACACACACACACACACACACACACAAAATGGGATATTACTCAGCCGTGAAAAAGAATGAAACATTAACATTTGCAGCAACTAGGGAATATCATACTAAGTGAAGTAAGTCAGACAGAGAAAGACAAATATTATGTGATATCACTTATATGTGGAATCTAAAAAATAATATAAATGAATCTTTATACAAAACAGAAACAGACTCACAGATATAAAACACAAACTTACGGTTACCAAAGGGGAAAGGAAGAGGGGGAAGGATAAAATAGGAGTATGAAATTAACAGATACTAACTACTATACATAAAGTAGATTAACAACAAGGATTTACTGTATGATACAGGGAACTATATTCAATATCTTGTAATAACCTGTAATGGAAAATAAGTTGAAAAAAATATATAACTGAATCACTTTGCTGTATACCTGAAACTAACACAATATTGTAAATCAACATGCTTCAATAAAAAAATCTATAGCCTCCCTATCTCACTTCCCTTCCCCTCAAAGAGACTGAGAACATTCATTTTCCTTTATCTTTCCCCACTCCAGGATTTTGTTAAAAATTAAGAATTTAAGGGACTTCCCTGGCAGCCCAGTGGTTAAGACTCCACACTTCCAATGCAGGGAGCGTGGGTTCAATCCCTGGTCAGGGAATTAGGATCTCATAAACCACGTGGCGCAGCCAAAAAAATAATTAAGGATTTAAGCTCTTGGGTGTCTTTTTTTAAGCAAACTATATATATATATAGTTTTTCAAATCTTTTCAAATCTCTAAGAATTCTATTTATTTTAAAGATATCTGCTATTTCTTATATGAGCTTTGTTTCCTCAGATATTAGTTCCTTGGCTGTTATACACCTGTTTTGACACTGTTGGCTTTTCTGTGGTATTCGTATTTATAATTGAGGGCTGAGGTTGGTAAGTAATGATAGCTAGAGATGGTTTCCCCTACAAAAGTGAATAAAATAATTCCTTCCCTGAGTGAATTTAAATTTAGTGAATGCTTTCTTCTTTGAATGAATTTATGGAGGAGTTTTGTGTAGAGAGGGTGCATGGTTGTGACCAGAAAGATATTTCTGCTAGATTACCTAGAAAGTTTGCTTAATAGATATATTAGATATATATATATATCTATTATATATAATAGATATATGGGCTGCCATACATTTATTAAGGGAACCAGAAGTTACCTGGAGTACCACTGAGATACTCTTCTTTTCTCCAATAACTTCTGGAAGTTTCTTATGGCAGATCCTTTATTTTATTTAGAGAGCTTTTCTTGAGGCTTTAGTCGGAGGGTCATGATACAATCAGCAGTTCAGCTTTCCATCCAACCGGAGCTCACCATTGCACTACCCGGTTGTGCTTCCAGTCCCTGCTGTCTTTGATCTTGGTGTCCTTCTTGGATTCTGCAAAGAAAGAACACCCTTCTTTAGTGCTGTTCTCTTCTGCATGTTCAGTGCCACAGGTTCAGCTCTATCAGATTTTACTATCAATCTGATCCCACCTGCTTATATCTTCTAGAAATTCCCCACTATTCTGGTCTGCTGCTGGCACCCTTCCCAGGTTCCTAGTGCTACCATGGATTCATTCTTATTTTTATATCTCTTCTGTTATTTCAATGGCATTATGGGAAGTAAGAAAGATTAATATATATGCTCAGATATCCATCATAAAGCAGAAAAAGTTTTTAATATTAGCAAAAAAATTTCTTCTGAGGAATCAGCATAGTCTATGTTACAAAACTCATAATTTTTCTTTCAGTTTAAGCTTTGACTGTTTCAGAAATATTAAGTGCCAGGTACTATATCACATGATTTGCACACATTTTTCTATTTCCTTATAGAAATTCAATATTATTTTCCTATTTTACAGATTAAAAAATACCTGAGGAATTTGAACTAGTAAGTGATTTTAATCAACATGATGCTTTCCAAAGCCGTATTTTTTTAAAAGGACAAATTGATTTAAATATAGAACACTGAAGACTTCATAGCATAACTTAAAATACTAAGTTTTATGACTTTGTAATTTGGTTCAAGACTACTGATAAACATAATATTTTCCTTATTATAGATTTCAAAGAAGACCTTAAATGTTTGTATTGATTTTGGAAGAGATTGTCTCTAAATCAACTAAATATTTAATTTCTCCAGATATATTATTTGATTGACAATTTTGCGTATCCCTTTTGAGACAGTGATTACTATAATACATTAGTAAATGTGTATATATTTATCTACATTTATTTCTATATCATATGTTGGCAACAATTATTTCCATGATCTAAGTATCAGCTATACTTATTTCTGTGGCATAAGGATTTGTCATACTACACTAAATATTTCTTTTAAAAAATCAACAATTGTTCAATGATAATATTCATGAATAGGGATGAAACTGAGGGCATTTTGGTCCCCCCCTAATTTTAAAAAGCACCTTATCTTTTAAACTAGTCATCTGTGGTCATTTATAATTTAGAGAATCTAGAGAATTTAGAGAATATAAATTCTTCAGTTTGCATTAATGGCTGCAGAGCTCTGGGGAAAGAAAAATTGCTTAGGATTCTCAAAATAAGGAAATTTTCAAAATTCCAGTTCATTTAAACAAAAAGAGAAAACTATCTATTAATGGTGTGAGTAAACTTACTTTAATTATCTAATGCTAATGACATCATTTAATTGACAAAGGAATTCTTTAAAATATTTTAACTTGGTGTAATTTACAGTCACTCCAAATAGCTTTGAGCTTTAAGAATGATCCAGACTACTTTTTATATTTCTTCTCTGACTTACCTTTGGTAATTGCCACTTGCAAATTCATAGATTCTAGAATTAGATAAAAATATATCTTTACCATTCCCATCTCTGAAAAGTTAATTTCACTTTATTTTTAACTGATATTATTTCAATTGGGGCAATTAAATATGCACAGAGAATACTATCTGTATCTTAGTTCAGTTATTATATGAGACTATATTTTCTCTATGTTCTGGCTATTTTTGGCCATTTGCAAAGCCTTCATTGTAGTATAGCTGATACTTAGATTATAAGGATAATTTTCCCCTCTTCTCCCTTCCCTTCCCTTCCCTTCCCTCCCTTCCCTTCCCTCCCCTCCCTTCCCTCCCCTCCCCTCCCTTCCCTTCCCTTCCCTCCCTTCCCTTCCCTCCCTTCCCTTCCTTTCCCTTCCCTTCCCTTCGCTTCCCTTCCCTTCCCCTTCCTTTCTTCCTTCCTTCCCTCCTTCCTTCCTTCCTCTTCCTCTCCTCTCACTATTTTTTTTTCTTTCTAGCTGTCATCACTTTATTCTTAGACTGAAGGTGTAATTTATAAATTGGGAGTTTAGGTCAATATTCTAAGTATATCTGAGGCTAAGGTAATAATTTTGTCTTTATCACCTTTAATAGCTTCTTTAAGCAACTAAGCTCCTCTATGTTTTTCCTCTTTTCTTATTCTGAGTTGCTCTTTATGTGAATGCTTATCATACTTGCATATGTTCCCAGATTTTTTCCATTTCACTTATTCAGACTCCTAATTAGTGTTGAATTACTCCTTCATTTTATCACCTAGTTCTTGAAGGAAGCACCCTATTTTGAAAATGTTTAAATGCAATGGAAGTCAAAACATTAAGTGAAAATGAATTCGTGATTTAATTCAACTGATGAGAGTATTTGTCTTAGCTTCTTAAACTTCAGATTGTTTTATAATCACTTTTGTTTTTAATCTGCTTTTTAAAAAAATTTTGAAGTGATATATTCCTACCCATTTCTACTTATAGCCATAAGTGAGAGAAAAATAATTTTCACTTTCAAAAAGTTTCTACTTAATATTTTTTTGTAGATCCTTAGGAAGGCTCCTTATAACAGAGGGACCAAAAGTTGATCCAAATTGTGGAACAAACTGAATTAATGAAGCCTGAACTAAATGCAAATATGATTCTATTTGGACCAACACTTGAAAAAAAAGGGATTCTTAACAATGAATTTTTATCTTTTATTTCTGATTATAAACATAGTCCACAGTTACTATAAAACATTTCTAAAATAAAGGAAAGAAAAATCAACCATAATCTCACCACCAAGAGATATTTGCTGTTAACTTTTTGATATATTGCTTTACTATATCTTTTTGGCATATAGATGTTTGTACACAAATATACACATATTTTAAAACATACTGTGTATATAGTTTAACCTTTAAAAATTATCAATTTTATCAGTTTAAATTGGAGACAAGCTCATTTTCTAAAATGACTGAAGCAAAGCATCAAAATAGTCTCTGAAACTAAACAATGATCTCATCTCAAACTGATCTATTACAGAAGAGTTTTCAAATACTGGCATGTTCTAAGTATATCATTATTTGTAGCATATCACTTAAATTTGTAATTATTGGGGGATAAGGGAAAGATTCCCCTGTGTGTTTGGTTACTGAAATCCTTATTTTATTCCTTAATTTGAGAAGCTCCAATAAACTTTCCTATTGAAGAAAGTTCTAAACTTACTATGAATAAGCGGTTTTAACTTTGCTGTTTTCAAAGTGTTTTAAGATTTTAAGTTAATGCAAAAACCACTCCTATATAGAAATAGAAGTTAACAGCTCTGGTGTGTGCTCCATTTTGACTAAGCCACTCTCAGGAGTAAGGGAAGATTCAAGGTTGTTGAAAATATATTGTACTTAGCAAATTTAATTGAAAAAAGTCCGTAAGTCCATTGTTACAGCCCCTCCCAGAGTCTTGGAAGGAGCCTATGTAAGTGAGCAGCCCTGAAGCTTAAAGCTTCATTTTAAAATTTCCTTGGCTCAGAAGTTAACATTAGTTTTCATTTGAGAAGCATAGTTACATTTTACAACATTATGTTACTAAGTGTGGATTTATAGTTACTTAATTCCATGGAAAGAGATGGTGGGGAGAGTTTAGGGATATATTAAAGGTTCAGCAGGCCAGTACTAACAGAGGGGCTCGTAAGTACCTGAAACTTCAGGTGATATCCTAATGAGTGGAATATTATTGTTGCATGGTTAGTCCAGGTTCAGAAGTCAGGAAAGGCAGTCTAAGCTGGTAGCCAAATGAGGAGAAGATCAGAGCAGAAACAGAAATTCCTAACTCAGGAGCCAAGAAAATAATGGGAAAGGCAGAACAAGGTGGATATAGGTGCCATGGCCCATGGTGGTGTTTGCTTCTGAGATGTGGTGGGTGGAAGGCCACCTGGGCTCAAATGATTGGAGATGGGATGAGATCAACTTACAATGTGACCATGAGCCAGGCATATACTCAGGGTGTTCTTGCTTAGGACAACTTTCTGAATTTGAAATTGTGCAAAGATAGCGTGATTTGGAATTGGAAAATCTGCCTCTGAGTTCACTTGCTACCTCTTAATATCTGTGTAATCTTAGGCAAAATTCAGTTTCCTAAAATTTAGTGGCTTAAAATAACAAAATTACTTTAGTTCATGAATCTGCAATTGGGTGGGGCTCACTGGGGACAGCTTGTCTCTGCTCTACTTGGCATCAGCTGGAGTGGCTCAAAGGCTGGGGGGCTGGAATGATCTGTAACCTCACTCACTCACCTGTCTGTCGGTTGATGCTGGCTGTGTGCTGGGACCTCGGCCTGTGGCTGGAGTACTTACACACTCCCTTTCCACGTGGCTGCTTGGCTCTCTCATGGTGTGGTAGCTGGTTTCCAAGGGCAAGTATCCCCAGATGGCTGGGCAAAGCTCTATCACATACATGACTTAGATTCAGAAGTCATACAGGGTGACTTCAGGGGAGGGAACACAGACTCCATTTCTCAATGCAGAAGTGACAATGTCACATTGTAAGAGCACATGGGTGGGATTATATTGGTGTCACCATCTTTGGAAAATACAGTCTTCCACAAGGATAATAATAGCACATGTTTTTTGAACACTTAATAAGCACCAAGTGCTAAGTGATTGACATACATATATTACGCCATTTAATTTCTCACCATAACACTCTTAGGCAGGTAATGTTATTGCCTCTATTTTACAGATGAGGAAAATGAGGCACAGTTGAGTCTTAGATCACCAAGAATTCAGCTGATAAGGAGTGGAGTCAAGATTGGAACCCAGGTTCTTAGAGCAGAATTGTTTTCAGGATCAAACAAGGTCACATACGTGATAGAGCTTTGTGAATTATGAATTTGTTATGCAAATTTAGGTCTTTTTGAGGAAAAACTTTGGGAAATTTTCAGAAATATTAATATTTCAGATTTAGTATAGTGAATGTGTATCTGCATAGGCTGCAAAATTACTTTAATAAAAACTATTAATAGGGCTTCCCTGGTGGTGCAGTGGTTGGGGGTCTGCCTGCCGATGCGGGGGGTGCCCTGGTCCGGGGGGATCCCGCGTGCCGCGGAGCGGCTGGGCCTGTGGGCCACGGCTGCTGAGCCTGTGCATCTGGGGCCTGTGCTCTGTGACGGGAGAGGCCACAGCAGTGAGAGGCCCGCGTACAGCAAAAAAAAAAAACTATTAATAATGGAGTTATTTGATGTTTCCAGAAGGTAAAGCTTCTGAGAGTCTTCTTTTCTTTTATATTCTCTGATCATTTCATTCCCTCACGCAACATCTTTGGTCATGCCCTGTATTTTCATTGTGGAGTCAGAGGATGTTAAAACTATGAGAAGTCTTATGTATTATATGGTCCAACTCCCTAATGTATTCATAAAGTCTTTAGTTGTGGCCTTTAGAAACTTAATGACTTTTGAGAATAAATACTGATGTAGAGTATATTTTCCTCTGATATTCTCAAAAATGTAACATTTTTTACAGTTTATACAGTCCTAAAGAATGACAGACTTGGGGTGACTTTTTTTATTTTGGAGGTTAAATATTTGGATATTTTCATTATATTATTTTGCCATCTATTAATATTTAATAAAATGGCAATATGTGGGTAGTACAGGAAAGAAAACAGAATATAACACTCCCCATGTTCCTAGAGCTTGCGTTGCATAGGAAGCAGCCTCCAGAAATAGTGACTTATTTCAAACTAGCAGAGATTTAAGTTAAGTTAGCAGAGATATTAAGTTAGCAGGGATATATACCTTTCTTCTTAAAGTGTACTTGTTTCATTAAACAAGACAAAGAATGCCCGTGTGTGTGTGTGTGTGTGAGTGTGTTTGTGGCAGGAAATCGATTTCAATTATTCTATGAAACAGTACTCTGCGTCTGTCCTACATGAAGCCTTCTGAGAATAGCTTATGGGTAGGACAAAGCCAGAACCTCCCTTGAAGGCATTTCTGTAGTTCACTGAACACAGAATAACTTGGGAAGATGGCAAGGATTTGTGGCCTCTGGTTTACCTTGAGATGAATCGCAAACTCGGTTCTTACTTAAGCTAGGCCACTGTATCCCTGTTTGAGAAAGAAGGTCAAGTTTTGATGGCAGTTTCATGTTGTAACAGGTCGCAAACTCTAGCTCAGTACTGTCCTGTGTGGCCAATATGAGGATCTCAGTATCACAGAGTCTTCTCCTGCAACAGAAAGAGCCCAGCTTGATTTCTGTGTGGGTGGGGCTTTCTAACTTCCTGGGGAATTTGAGTTTTCAGCTCAAATCATGATTTGGCCAGAGCCCAGATCCCTAAGGCTAGAGGAAAAGATGTCGGGAAGTTTTATTTTTTTTGTTTCTATCCAGAACAAAAAAAATCACTCAGAACACAGGCATTCATTTGGCAAGCTAGACATTTCTATTGGTCAGACTATAAGAGGTCAGATACGCTGGGTTTAGCAAGGTAATTATAGGAAGAGAAATGGCAGTTGTCAATACTCAAACCTGATGTTGCTTCAGTATATAGCTAAGATGATTATTGTAATTAGAAATCATGGAGAACTTTACCACAATATAGCTTCAAATTGCACTGTTATGGCTCAAGATTTTGAGGATTGGTTAAAAAATGTTTAATTTTATTCCCAGTGTTGTTTCCTGAGGTTCTAGGGTTTAGTTTTTCCTCCCACTCCCTCCCTCCTTCCCTCCTTCCTTCCTTCCTTCCTGAGGGAAAAAAAAATAGCTTTATAAGGCATTGTATCAGTCAATGCCTTATAAATGAGTTATAACTTTTATGTATTAAATGTAAATGAATAATAGTAAAAGTAAATAATAAAATTTCTTAAGAATAACACTTGGAGGGTGTCAGACATCCAAGGGAAAGTAAATGTTGAATAGTTGAGCATTAGTTAACTACATAGTTTGGCCTTATGTTTTTTAAGTTTTAATATTATTCTTTAAAGTTTCATGGTACAGAAAGCCTAATACCATGCTAAGATTTAAAGAAAACTTTGTGATGAGCTATTTCCTCCTTTAGTGAACTCATCTTTTACTCTATTTTATTAATAATAAATTTATTTGGTGTTTCCAGAAGGTAAAACTCCAAAGATTCTTAGTTTCTGTATTAAATCATCATTAGTTGCAACAAGAGCACCCTAAGAAAGGAGGCAACTAATTTCTGAGACTTTCAATATTAGGAAGCAAGGGGTTTTACCTGAGCTCAGGCTGTGATATTGTGCAGAGTGATGCATTTGTTGGGCTGATCCTTCCTAAAGTTCATTCTAATTATCAGAGGGAAATTTCATGCACAGAAATTTATCATCATCATAGATCTTCATCTTTCTTTGTTAAATAATTCTTCTTATGGTGGAATTAGCACTCCTAGAATGACTGATGACCTCAGATGAAAGTTCTTGCCAGTTTTCTATCCAACCTCATGATAGTAAATTGGAAGAGCCTAGTTAGCTCTGTTTCTCCCAGACCTGTTGTTCCTCTCTGGAAGAAAGTTAGCTCCATAATGATTCTACTAGAACATTACATATGTTTCTGAAGTTTGAAAAGTTAAACACTATCTATTCCTCTAAGTGCCTATTTAATCAATTAAGACTTGGAGACTGAGAGGACAGCATACATTTCATGAATGAATTTGTCTCCACTGTCCCAGAATGTGATAGTATTAAAGTAGATTTCAAGACTGATTTTCTCTCACTTATATTTCTTTTTTTGTGTGTATAATTCTCAATAATAACCTAGAATTCTATTTTATGTGGTAGAAGGGGTGGTGGTAAAAGGGGTGGTGTCCCCAAAATTAGGAGCCCCGGGTTTTGATAAGATACTACCACTAACTTTCTTTGTGATTTTGGGTAGGTTTATTCACTTTTTTGGACCTCACTTGTAAAAGGAAGGTCATAGACTAGATAACGTCTAATGTTCCCTAAGTTCTAATATATTATATATATATATGTATATATATAGTGTTTTATATAATTATTACAATATTTTATATAATATAATGTTATGCATAATATATACTATTATACAAATAAATATATAATACTTATATATTTAACTATTTCATTAAAATTACATATATATGTAATTTTTAAATGAAATGTAGAAAGTACACACTGTCACTTAAGTACACACTGTCACAGGCTGTAACGGGGCAGTAATACATGCCTCCCAAATTCCTCTTGTACTTTAAATCCAACATAATCACATTCCAGTGGGACAAAGAGTTTATCAGTCAGACTAATTATGTATTTACTGCTTGAATTGGTCAACAATTACTCATGAGTCATCCAACAAGAGTTACTGAGTTGAAACAGGCACTGTGCTGGACAAAGGTGTTACAGACACAGCCCTTACTTTCACCAGGTACACACACTAATGGAGTATACAGACGTTAAGCAAATAACCACACTAGTAACTGCATGATTACACATTTATCCATATCTCACCATAAGTGCTATAAAGGGAATAAATGGAGTTTATTGTCATTGTGATGAGGGAGCCAAGGTAGGGCCACTTTCTATAGGATGATTGGGGAAAACCTCTATGAGTAAGAGATAGAACGGAGGGGCTGAAACCTGAATGATTAATAGAAGTAAGTCTGGCAAAGGCAGAGGGAAGCAAATGAGTGGAGCCTTTGAGCAAGGAAAGAGCTTTACACATTTGAAAATGAAAAGGAGTCCGTTGTGGCTGCAAAAGTGAACTGGCAAAGTGACAAGAAGCGAGGCCAGCCTGGCAGGGAAGCTTGGGGTCATGTGAGACCTTTTAGGCCGTGAAAGACTTTTGGATTAAATCCTAAGGGTTGGGGGGAAACCACTAAAGATATCTGAACCAGTAAGTAAATTGATCCCATTATATTTAAAATAACCGTGATTTGCAGGTTTGGAGTAGATTGAAGAGGAATAAAAGTGGACCTAGGGAGACCACAAAAGTGATAAGGAGAAAGAGACAGGGAAGGCTTGGATTAAAGTAATGGTAATGGATAAGTTCAACATACATTAGAGAACTGATAGATTATTAATGAGCAAGAGTAAGGAAATAAAATGGTTTCATTTTAATGGACACAAGAAATATATCTAAATTAATTTCCATTAATGACAGCTTTTTAATGTATCATACACACACACATGCACATATATATATGCATGTGTGTGCCTGTGTATGTACATGTGTGTATTTGGAATTGTCATACATTTTATTGTTTATTTCTTCCTCTTACTTTTTTTTAAACTTTAAAGACCTCTAGTTACTCCTATATTCAAATGGGTCCAGGAACAGACATACGAATAAGATATCGTTTGTTTGTTTGTTTTTTTGCGATACACGAGCCTCTGACTGTTGTGGCCTCTCCCGTTGCGGAGCACAGGCTCCGGATGCACAGGCCCAGTGGCCACGGCTCACGGGCCCAGCCGCTCTGCGGCATGTGGGATCTTCCCGGACCAGGGCACGAACCCGTGTCCCCTGCATCAGCAGGCGGACTCTCAACCACTGCGCCACCAGGGAAGCCCAAGATATCCTTTTAATACCCTTACTTTCTGATCCTGTAGATGCTCTCTCTCCTCTGGCCTGCACTACAGCACCATCTGTAATCATCCCTTTGCATGTACAACTCTTCCAAAAGCCTAGGTTTATCTAGCACATGGACTGTCTTCCATTCATTTGTTTGCCCCTGAGGGCCTTGCTTTGCCTGGCACACACATATGTGTTGGAAGATATTGAACAACAAAGTGATCATGTTCATTCACAGGATGTAATACTTGTTTTTCTATGTCCCCTGGTGATGGTGAGAAAACTGGAGACTAGAGAGCTGCTTATTTGAGTTTCTACATTTCTGCTCCCATATCTCTATAATGAATCAGAGATATTGGAAAGCTGTGATTTGGTAGCCATAGAGCTTGCAGAGTGTCATTGGAAGAGCTAAATCAACAATACCTGTGTGGTTCATCAACTTAAAACTCTTGGAATTGGAAGAAAGCCCAGAGGAAATCTAATCCTACAACGGATTCACTCTGCACTGCAATGTCATAGCTGAAGGTTATCTAAAATGCTTGATTCCAAATATTGGGCTTCTCAGAAATAATGTCTCTTTTCTTAGTTTTTATGGATGAAAACAAATGATGATTTAATACCAAAATGGGAAATGGGACCTTGGCACATTCTTATTTTTTTAAACTAGTAATTGAATTATATATTGTATTAATAAATAGGGATAAGGAAATGTATACCGCATATAGATGAAGGGAAATTACAGTGGATGATTTCCACTCAGGTTCTTCATGAACTCTTCCTTTATATTTTACTTATATATAATATTTAACCCTAACTTTGTCATTAAATGTTCCCATCTTCCGTGTTCATCCAGTTCCTTCTTGGTGGTCCTCTTCTCAAAATGTACTGTAAAGATATTAAAAAATAGACATAAGGAATTATTCACCACTAGAGCGTGTTTGTAAATGGTCCAAAGATAACGGTGGGAAAGAACCCAGGACCTAGTGTATTGTGGAATTGACACACTCTGCCTCTGTGCACTGCTCTGCTTTACAACCCCTCATATCCATGACATCTTCAGCCCTCCAGTTGCCCACTGCTTTCAGAAAGATCTGCTAAACCAAATCAAATTAGGATGTCAGGGTTTTAATGGGTTATCTTTCCCAGGAGGATTTTTCTTTTTAGGAGAAAGAGAAGTCACGTGTTACAAATGGTAGAATTTCAGGTATCAGTGTAGGAGGAATCCTGAGCTAGAGCGGCCCAAGTGCTTTGCTTACACTTTTAATAGCATTGTATGTAAGCCTTATTCCAAACATCCCGGCCTGAAGAGCAGATAAAATGCCCAGTGACATTTACTTGGTTATGTTCTTAGTTGGCCTGTCAGTGATTCTGCCTTGCTCACCATCACACATAGACACAGCCTGTCACCCTTCCTTGAAGTCTCCCTGACCAGCTGACTCATCCCTACAGGCTCATATTCACACATCTGGTGCCCCTGCATGTCAAATAGGACTATGGGCTCTGGACTCTAATTGCCAGGCCTGAGTTTCCTTCTCTCTCATTTACTGTGTGAGGAAACATAAGCAACCTTTCCAAACCTCAGTTTTATCATGTGGAAATGCCCTGTTGTGGGTTTCTGAGGACAAAAGGATATAATGGTTGTAAATGGCTTCTTCTGGTGCCTAGCACACAGAGCTCAAGAAATGTTAGCTAAATAAGTAACAAACTCTCATATGCTAATATTTATATTTATTAAATCATTTAATTCTTACAACAACTCTAAGAGGTGCTTTCCATTATTGTTTTCATTGTACAGATGAACCAAAGCACGGTGAGGTTAACTGACTTAACAAAAGTCCCGTGGCTTAATACGTTGGGGAGTCAGAATTTGAGCCCAGGGCCCTCTTGTTCCAGAGTACCTGCTTTTTACCATTCTGCAATGCTACCTCTCCTATAAATAAATGATATTACTTCAAGAGCATTGGCAAAGCCACTGGAAAAGTCCTCTGTATAGCCTCAGTCCAGGTGAAACACAGGTCAAACTAAGGCGCTAGAATGCAAAGTAGTGTGGAATGAGCCTTTCCCACCATGGTACAGAAAACCGGGGCTAGCCTTACAGCCTGATAATAAGAGCCCTCAGATATCATCCAGTGCCACCCCTTTGCTTTATAGATAGAGAAACTGGAACCCAGGGTAGTCCAGGTATTTGCACATAGTCATAGTTAGACCGAGGCAGAACTGGTTAGGTTTCATAGGCACAGATCCAAGGGCCTTTTAATTCACTACATTTCCTGCACGAGGCTCTCATGTCCTTTGAATTAAAGACAATTTTTCCTTCATAGTCTAATTTCCTTTTGACCCAAGGTAAAACCTATTTTGACTTGGTTCAATGGAAAATTTTACTGATGATGTAAAGATACAAAAGTGGGGTTAAATAGGAGGAGACCAAGGGCTTAATAATGGGGTTGGGTTAATTCCACTGAGCAAAAGGTGGCTAAAAGTAGCTACATGGAGGGGTAAGGGAACAGCTGGCTCCTGCTGAATGTCAGTCCACTGATGCTGGACAGCATGTCTCTCTATTACTTAGGGTTCACCTAATGAGCTTGTTCTGTAAGCAGCCTTGTTTTCTAATATGATGGTTGTTTCTGCAGGGCTGTGTCTTGTTCCCTGCTTTTTAGTGACTGTATACCTAAAAGTGAGTACTGGCAAAAAATGAACCTACAGGCAAGATACATTTTAAATGGTTATGCAACAAATGCTTTCTCCTCCCCTACAGTAATGTACTTGTAAAAGAATCAGATTGGGGAAGGAAAAAGCTGTTGAAAACAATTTTGCTAAGCAGGTGCTTACTCGGGGTACTGAGAATATGGAATATGTTTTGACGTGAAGCTGTAGATTATGAAAGAGTGCTGATTCATATTGTTCTAGAATCACCAAATGCTTACGTTGTAAGGAAGCTTAAAGATCTAGTATGAACCTCATACTTTGAACATGAGAAAAAGAAGACAGTGACAAACAACTCAAGGTCACAGGTGGTTACAGGTAGGCAAGACTTTGCTCTCATCCTGGAATTCTTATAGTGAAATATCATGTAGAGGATCAAGAATGTGTTCATCTTCAAGTAGCAGAAAACCATTCTAATTGTGGCTTTGCAGATTGGGTTTCACCTTTCTCATTCAAGAAGACATCCAGGAGCAGCCAGTGCAGGGCTAGAACGAAGTGTAGTGTTGCTGCTGGGTAGCTGGGCTGTTATGTTTTCTGCTCCCCCAGCCTTACGTGTGAAGGCTTCATCCTCATAGTTGACCCCTCATTGTGACAACATGGCTTCTGCACATCTAGGCCTGGGTCCACATACTGGTGTAAAGAAAGAAGGGACAAAAGACCTAAGAAGCATGCCTAGCATCTGACCTTTTCAAAAATTTCCCAGAAGCCTCACCTGGCAACTTCTGCTTAAATCTCATTGTCTGGAATTGGGTCACTTCTGCATCTCTAGCTGCAAGAGAATCTGGGAGAGTAGGTACTTTTGACTATGCACAGTCACCCTAAACAAAAATGGGTATTTTTTTATTAAGGAAGGATGGGGGAATGGATAATGCATAGAAAACTGCTAGAGTATGAAACATAAAGGATGTTGTAGGTAAGTAATTAAGGGCTATAGGCTTCAGGGTCAGACACATCTGAGTTCAAATTCTGGCTCTGACAATTTTTGGGTAAATTACTATTTTCTCAGGCCTCAGTGTTCTTTATAAATGGAGAAAATTATGGGAAAATGAGGCAACAAGGTTGTAGTGAAGTTAAACAAAGAAAATTGTAAAACAATAAGATCAGTATAAATTTTCACATTATACCACTGCTTTAGGATCTGTAACATTAGTGTTGCTTACCCTCCCTCGACCAAGTTATATTTTGATTTCTTTTACCTTCAATGAGACAGAATATTCAGGACACCAAGACACAGAAACTGGTTAATCAGATTTTTTTCACCTTTATTCCCTATTAGAAATAATGCCCAAATGATACTTAGACATCTTTCACACTGCTTCTAACCCTTTACTCAAAGGGAGAGACTTCAGTGGGCCAACCATCCTGGCCTCAACCTGAAGTGCTTCCTTATCATGGAGAGGAGATGACCAGGCCTGCAACCCAGACCTTGTAGGGAATTTACATCAGAGAGGCTGTTCTGAGCCTTTTATATCTTTTCTTAGGGCAGAAACTCAGTAGAATTGAAATTTACATCTCCCAGACTAAATCTCATTGACTTTTTTTTTTTAAAGAAGTAATAAACAGCATTTATTACCTTGGTATATCATACTGGTCTTATTGCTGTTCAAGTCTCACTGACTCCTAAGAAAAAAAAGTGGAGACTACTTCTTTAATAAATTAAGGGTACTTATATCAGATTCTGGAATTTCAAACAAGAAATCTGTATATATTAAACAGACTCTCTCAATCCAAGTAGGTAGGTATCACAGGAAATGGCACATGGTTTATGGTCAACTTTGTTTAAGAACAGTAACTATAGGGAATTCCCTGGTGGTCCAGTGGTTAAGACTCCATGTTTCCACTGCAGGGGTCACAGGTTCAGTCCCTGGTCAGGAAACTAAGATCGTGCATGCCCCACTAAGTGACTATAACATTGGTATTTCTTATTTCTTATAGGAAGAAAAATTGTTACATTGTTCTTGTGAGAGGTTCATTTTCCTTGTGGCAAGTTTCCTGAATACCCCATAATAGCTTTGCTTGGCATGATAGTCAGATAAAAACTGTACCCTATGTATTTTTATTTCAATGATTTTTATTAACAAAATAATACATGATTATTTAGATAAATTAGAAAACAAAGATAAAATATAAAAACATAATTATATATTATTCTGAAAAAACTTAATATTTTCTTGCATATTCTTCAAACTTTATATGTATACATATATATTAAAAATTGGCTTTATATTTTACACACTATTTTAAACTTTTTTGTACTTAACAATATGGCTTTCCTTTTACGTTGAGTACAACTTTACATCACCCTAGAAAACGGTTGCATATATTCTTTATTCCATTACATAATAATTATTTAAACATCTCCTATTGTAGAAAATAGTTTTTTTTTCTTTGTTTGTTTGTTTTTTGGTTTCTGTTATATTTTCCAATTGTGTGCTGTGATAGAGATCCTTGTAACTGGAACTTGATGGACAATGAAATTATTTTCTGAAAACTAAATTTCTGAGTTAAAAAATATGAATGTAATTTAAAACATTGTTACTACAAATTTTCCACTGAAAAGGTGGAACAGTTTATACTACCATTAGCAGTATATGAGTGCTCATTTCCATGAACTCTTGCCAACACTAGGTATTATCTAAAAAGGATACTATTGTGTGTGTTTGTTGGGGTTACTTTTTCTGAACTTGTTACTAGATACAATTTTCCCAGTTGTGATTGTATATTCAGTATCACATAAGCAGGGATAGTGGACAGGTATGAGAGGGGCTGCTTCTGTGAACCTGTTTTCTCCATGTGAAAACTGAAATGGAAAATGCCACTTTTCTGCAAGAAGGATGATGTCCTTTTGTATTTTTATACCACTTACATTTTGCCTTCTCTTAACTTCTTTTTCCATATCATAAAGAACTTGAGTTAGAGAAACAAGCTGGGTTATTGCATAAAGCTCTAAAATAGATACAGTGGCTGAAACTTAAAGAAGACTCAGTGACAGAGACTCAATATAGACAAACACAGACTTTTGAATGCATTGTATAAACACCAATAGTCCAAAAATAAAATGGAGAAGGAATTGCTTTGGGCAAGTATGACAGAAAAAGTGATCTAGGAACAACTTGGGAACAAGGTGACCATGAATGGCGAGCTGAACACTTCAGTTAAAGAAACAGTCACAAGCTTGGGTTTTATAAATAGGAACACAGAAATAAAGGAATTTAAAGCTCTTGAGTCAATGATAAAGCCTTATGTCCAATTTCAGATTCTACAACTTTAGAGAAACATGGAGAATAAAAGTAGGCACCATCCCCTGAATTTTTCTGTGTTCCAGGAACTTTACATTCATTAACACATATACTTCAATAATCATGACAAGTCTTTTTTTTGTGTGTGTGTACGCGGGCCTCTCACTGCTGTGGCCTCTCCCATTGCGGAGCACAGGCTCCCGACGCGCAGGCTCAGCGGCCATGGCTCACGGGCCCAGCCGCTCCGCGGCATGTGGGATCTTCCCGGACCGGGGCACGAACCCGTGTCCCCTGCATCTGCAGGCGGACTCTCAACCACTGCGCCACCAGGGAAGCCCATGACAAGTCTTTAAGATGTATGTTATGACCCCCATTTGCACAAAACCTAAAGAAAATACTTTAAGGCTATCTCCTCATCTAGGATCCAGGATTCAAACCAGGTTGATCTTCCTCCAAGGCTCATCCTCTTATTTACTCAGCTATAAGGCATACCTGAAAACATGATGGGGCAAAAGAACAAAGATTAATCAGCCCTACTGCATAGAGATGACAGTCACCTTTTGGTAAATTTCCTTCTTCCACTTGGATGCTATAACTCTACCTGCCCAAACTGGGGTAATTAAAGGTGGGGTTATGAAATTTCTGATAAAAAGGATTCTCTTCTGTTTTCTCTGATCGCCTTGTGTCAAGCAGTTCCTTCACTGACCTTGCATATAAAATCCCTTATGTGCTTCTAAGGCAGGTGATGACTCATTCACCTCTGACTGACCAGACCCATAATGCTGACTGCAGGTGTGTGGATGGAAGCAGGGAAACATAACACTTTCTACGTATTAAGTGGGAGAACCAAACAAATTAAAAGGTTGCCAGGAAAGGTTAAAATAATAGGAATTGTTTCCCTGGGAGGAGAGAAAGCTGAACTGTGGCTTCCAGAAAGACTTTTTTTAAAAAAAGAAAGAAAGAATTCAAAGGAACTGATACCTGCCTCCACTGAGAGTGAATTTATATTTTTTTGTACAGGATTTAGATCAAAAAGAAGAATTACCTGATAGTGATGATTGTTGAATATTGGCAGTAGGTTTCCAGAAGGTGCTGTGAAATCAATTTCTATCAACATAGTTCTTTCAAAAATGGGATATTATCTTATTTGTCCAGGATGTCCCAGGAGGCAGAATGATCAGTTTTCAGGACCTCGGATAGGGACTGGCCCATAACGCAAGGGGTATATCGTCATCCAGGGAGCCTAAGACTACCAAAGAATACCAATAAAGGGATATAAGCATGAAATAAGGCAGAGATTAAGGGAGTCTAGAGCATAAGACTAGTGAATCTTTGAACGTAATACTGTTCCTTCTTTAAAAAAAGTGAAGAAATATCTACGTATTTTCCGTGTATAAATGTTTCCCCTCATAACTGAGGTGTACATACGTAGGGATGAGATATGTTGAATCCTGTTGTTTTACCAAGATAATTCATGAAGATGCAATAACAGGATTTGGACTTCTTTCAACATAATGGCTGAAGTGTTATTTTAGCCACCAAATGGAGTTCAGATTGTTTCTTAAATATATCTTCAACATTTTAAGAGTAGAAGAAAAAACAATCAATATAAAGACTAGCCTTAAGTGCCTTCTTTTTGCTATGATGACAGTTCATACAGGTGATTATGAAACGCAAGACAATTTTATTTCATAGCTTGTTTGCTCAGTGTAACTTACCTACCAAATCACTACAAACCAATCTTTTATGAATGAATATCTGTTAATATGGTCTGATAATAATCATATCTAACTTCTTCAAAAAATCATATGTAGCTTAGAAAATTGAGTTTTAGCCATTGTCTTTTATCTCGAGATAGTTCTAATTTTTACTCCTATTTTCAGTACCTTTATTAACTTTGCCCTTGTACAATGTCCACTTCTATTATGTTTAAATACTTTTATTATTCAAACTATAGGGATTTCTTTGTAAACCCCATATTTTCTCTCGTTAGTCTCCCCATAAGTTCTGTTTAAAAGCTTGTTTTATAGAATATCTTGATTTACTCTCTGTAAATCTTTTTCTCATATGTTTCAATATATTTCAATTTTATATTTTATGGGCTTTGTCAGATGCCACTCTTACATCTCTCTAGGTTTTAGGCAACATCATAACAGTGATAAAGTCTGTTATAAAATCTGTTACAACACAGCAACATATAGCGCATTTCCATGTTGCAATCCTATAGTCGTATGCCAGATACTTCACTAGAGATTTGCTATACAGAGTGGCATTCTACAAACCATGAACCTTCTGCTTCAATGGAACTTCTCTAGTCATTGCCTCTAAAAATACCTTTTGTGGATTCTCATTCACGTCCATTTACCCTGAAAGCCAATCCCTTGCTTACATTCTTCAAGAACTCATTTTCATTGCTACTTTTCCCAAGAGGTATTCTCTGATCATCCTTTCTCTCTCATTCTGAAATTTAGTATTATGGTATTTTTCACTTCCCATGTAGCATATACAGCTTAGTATTGTTGCTGTATTTTGTGTGTTTCTGTCATGCCTTCACAGGTGTATTGTAAGTCCATGTAGGAGGCAGTATAAAATGGTGGTTATGAACAGGAACTTCTGAGTTAGATGTTGAATCCTATATTCATCATTGTTTGATCTTAGGCAAGTTACATAACCTCTTAGAGCTTCCACATCCCCAGCAGAGAGTTATAACTTCTATATGGAGTTGTAATGAAAAAATGAAGTGCCTAGGTATTTAGCACAGTGCCAGAGACATAGCAAATATTCATCAAATTGAAGGCAAAGTCAATGCCCGATAATTCTGGGCAATTCTTTAAAGAGCAGAGCCTAGGGATTTTTTCCAAGTTGAGAGCTCGATAATCTATTTGATAATTGAATAAAAATATGCAGCTCGCTACCAGACCTGAGTGTTAACATTTACATAGTACTTTTAAGAGTTTTATTATGTCAGTTCTTTATATATTCAGAACTCCTTCCAGGGTTACACAGAGAAGTATCTAAATAAATTCCTCACTACCAGGAAAGGCAGAGGAGGTCTGGGTGGTCAGATGGAAATGGGAGGGGAGACAGAGGGTAGGTTCCATGCTGAGTGTTTTATTTAAGTCTGGCATCGTTTGATCATGACCAAGGAGTCAGGCAAAGAATACATGTCCTCTAGTTTTCTTTCTAGCTGTGGAAAATCTGTTTATATTTTAAGATCCAGAATAAAAGCACTTTCTTTTTTCCCCAGATTTTTGAGGTATAATTGACAGACAAAATAGTGTATGTTTAAGGTGTGCAATGTGGTAGTTTGATATATATATATATATATATATATATATATATATATACACACACATTGTGAAATGATTACCAGTGTCAAGTTAATTTATACATCCATTAACTCATATAGTTACCTCTTTTGTTGTTTTTCTGAGAACATTTAAGATCTACTCTCAGCAAATTTCAAATATACAATATATATTATTAGCTGTAGATTATTATATATGATATATATATTATATATATAATTACCTGTATAGTTACCATATTGTACATTAGATCCCCAGAACTTACCCATCTTATAACTGAGATTTTGCATTCTTTGACCAACATCTCCCCAGTTTCTCCATTCCCCCACTTCTAGTAACCACTGTTCTACTCTCTGGCTCTATGAGCTTGACTTTTTTAGATTTCAGATATAACAGATATCATACAGTATTTGTTTTTCTATGTCTGGCTTATTTCACTTAGCGTAATGTCCTCCAGGTTTACCCACGTTATTGCAAATGGTGGCCTTACCTTCATTTTTACAACAAAGATTCCATTTTATGGCTAATATTCCATATTTTATGGATAATATTCTATGGATAATATTCCATTCCATATATATGTATATAATATATATGGAATATAACACTTATTACATTTTCTTTATCCATTCGCCCATCAATGGACGTTTAAGTTATTTCCATATCTCGGCTATTTGAGATACTGATTCCATTTCCTTTGGATATACACCTAGTAGAGGGATTACTGAATCATATGATAGTTCCATTTTAAAATTTTGGAGAACTTCATATCGTTTCCCATAATGGCTGTAGCAATTTACATTCCTGCCAACTATACAAGGATTCCTTTTTCTCCACACCTTCCATACCACAGGTACTTTCTTTAGGCAGCTCTTTCTGATTCCTAACCCATAGCATCTCTATTAGATATTTACATTTGAGTTAGTCATGTCATTGCTACTAAATGAAAGTAACATGGTTTTAAGCTTCCTAGAGGTGATTTTCTTCCTTTTTTGTATAGTATTTGTATGTAGTACTATCATCAACATAATGAGTACAAATAAGATAAAATTTATGAATGCAATGTTTAAAATATAAAGATTTATAAAAGTACAAGTCATTCTTATATTAGAGTTACTTTTGTAGAAATATGTATGCTAGTTTGGAGTCTCATAGGCTTCATAAGAGAAATGAGCAGTTTAAACATGGTCTACCACATCATACTCATCTCTCAATCAATCTGTATAATGAAGAATTGCTCCAAACAGGAAAATATGAATAAAGTAATTGAAACAAGAATTTCACAGAGCGAATTGACCTATGCTGACATTTTCAAAAAAAATTATGAAAACATACGTGTTTAGTTGCTTGTTGCTGTTAAGAGAAACAAATAGTAACTTAGGAATCAGGTAGACTGTTCCAGTTCTAACACAAACAAGCTTCATGCCTATTGGCGAGCCACTTCACTTGGCCCAGTTTCCTTGCTGTAACCTGAAGGGTTTGCACAGAGTATGTCTAAGGCCTTTACTAGATTTAAAACACAAGGATTTTCTTATTCAAATGCATAGAATATTTTTGCTCCTTTAGTCTGCATGTATTTTGATAAAAGAGTAAAATCTTTTTCTGTGACTGTAGTCCATAGGTGGCACCTTAGCAATAAAGTTGTTCCCCTTGTAACACCATCTTATGATGCCTTTTCAGTGCCTTTTGCTGAAAGAGTTGACTGGTGATGTCTTTGTACCTTATAGATTCCTGAACCTGCGTTTATTATTGTAAGTGACATCTGATTTCCTTCCTCGTGCCCTCTTCCGCAGGCAGATGAGCCATTCACTTACCAGCTGCAGTCTTCCCCCTTATAATCAGTCAATGCCTCTTGTCTGAGCCACGATGTGTGACCACAGTCCATAGAGCTGAGGATTTTGTCATGTGTTAAATCTTCCATTCACAGGAGTGTATTAAGCCACTGAAGGTGGTTAACTGAAGAGGCAAAAACATTAATTTGGTAATTTAATCTTACGAAACGGAAACGAGAACTCCTTTTTTTTTTCAAAAATACAGGAAAATCTTACCAAGTTTCATAACAAAGTCCGTGAAACTTTTATAGATATTGAGATTTAAAACTTTTAAATTGAGATTTATAGCTGGTTTTTGTCTGCATATTCCGGCCTGGCCAGGTGCTCCATTTGCTTTGCTTACTCACTCTTCATGGAGATGTTGCAGGACTTGCTATCACCATGAGTGTCTGCTCTTAACCTGGCAGCCAGCTGAAGGAAGCCCTCGGATGAACACGTCTCACTGTGCTGGCTGACCTCCTACCCCAATGTTCTGACTTCTCCCACGTTGCTAAAATCTGGAACAACCACTAGTAATCATGGTTGTAAAATAGGGCAGCCGTCCCTCATTTCTCAAAACCTGTTTCACTGTGGACACCCTAGTTATATAGTTTTCCATTATTTTCACAGAGTTGATAGTTTGATTACATTTGATTATTCTCTTTAGTCCATCCAGATCTTCCTGCAGTCCCAGTTATATTTACAAATTATTTGGCAAGTCTATCCTCTTCATTCCCTGTGACTAATGAGTCCTTTTCCTAGCTTGTTACTGCTGCTGCTGCCAGGTTGTCTTGAACATCTGCTGATTGTTTCTGAACAGGGAATTACGGGGAGAGCGGAATGGATGCTTTCAAAGAGCTGGCTGCCCAGGAAGGCCTCTGCATCGCCCATTCAGACAAAATCTACAGCAATGCTGGGGAGAAGAGCTTTGACCGACTCCTGCGCAAGCTCCGAGAGCGGCTTCCAAAGGCCAGAGTGGTGGTTTGCTTCTGCGAAGGCATGACCGTCAGAGGCCTCCTGAGTGCCATGCGGCGCCTGGGAGTCGTGGGCGAGTTCTCCCTCATAGGAAGGTAAGTCTCAATCTCTCTCTTTCTCTCTCTCTCTCTTCCTCTCTTTCACACACACTTTGGCGCACATATACTTGCTCTCACAAAACTGGACTTCCTGATTCCAAAGCGAGTGAGATGTGCATTCCTTCTGGATTTCACTGAGAGTGGGGCTATGTCTATTTTCATGATAGACAAGAGCAGAGCAGTCGATGACAAGATGATGAGACTATTTCAGAAAAGGTGGGAAGTTTTTGCTAGAATGTTTTGTCCTGGCGAACTATTCTTTTCATTTGCTTCCCCGCTTCCACCCCTCCTCCTCCCAAAACCACATGAATGCTTTTCTCTTCATATTCCTAAGCATAGATATCTTAATGAGGTGTTGGTGGATGGAAAGTACTAGTGAAGATGGAAATACACATTAAGATCTGAAATTTAAAGGGCTAGTTGAGTGCAGGTGAAGACATGCCGCTGAACTCTAGTACTTGATGATATAATATCTTACACTTATGGGATGGGTAATAGTGATGTTTTCAGCATGTAATTTCTGGAATTGCAGGTGGTGGGTTCCAAAGTCTATGTTCTTTCTAAGTCATATGTACTTGTGCTGGAATGGAGATTTTCAGTATTATTGTATTTTTCATAGGGTTTTTGACCTAATGGGTATCTTGTTTGATTTACCATCTTCTAATACTACATAAAGGAACTGATCAATTTTTCCAAGGAACCTACTAAGTTTACTTGAATGAAAGCTTCCACTGATCTCTGGCTCTGTCACACTCATCTTCCAGATCTATTTTTCTTCTCCATCTTCTCTTTTGGCCAGAGTACAATCTTTTCTCACCTTTTGAAGTACCTTAACCAGTGACCCTTTTCTCTAGGAAACTGGGCAGTGGTGGTGTGGATATCCTGCCTGGACCTTTCCCTTCTGGCATTGAACTTGTGATAATGACTGCAATGCTAATAAAATTAATCTCACCTTCATGTGGAACTAGAGGTACAGGACCTATCAAAAACTTTTGAGTAGAAGGTAGGATAGAAATACAGCTAAATGAATAAAGAAACGGAGAAATGATCTCTAGGCATGAGGAAGTATGAAGTCAAGGGCAAAGTATAATTCAAGACTAAGAAAATTATTGAATTTGGGTGAAATTGGCACACTGCCATAAAATGTCTTTTTGGCTTCTTCAACATGATGCAGTTGTGTGAGGCCATTTAAGAAAGCATCTCTAAAGAAAGAGTATTTAAAGAAGGAATGTTACTTCCTTCATTAGTGAAAAAGGATGTAAGCAGCATTGTTGAAGTGTTACATGGAATAAGGTTCTTAATATATGCATCAGGACAGGTGGCATATAGATATTCAATCTTTTAACTGATTTTGTAAAAATGACTGCTTTTATGAAGGGTGCTTGTTTTAAAAAATAATCTCATGTTTACCATTTTCAAAAGAAGAAAAGTCTGTTTTGCAGGTTTCCTTCTGTTTAATATCCCCAAAGAGAGGCTAGCTACCTAGATTCTGGAAATCTCGAACAGATGTAGCAAATATGTGAGCTTTGGGGTATAAAGACTGCCTAATTGTGAAATATATTTATACAAAATACTGCAGTGAGTAATTGGAGTGTAAAGAACTCATTCTATTATCATTATTTAAAAGCTTGTCAAGAATAATAATGTAAACTTATCTCTCTGGCTCTTGCTTACCTGCTAATAACGCAGCTGAGTCCCTCCAGGTATTTCTGAGTCTCACATGTGGTTGTTCGTGGTGATATCACTTCCTTTACTCCTCTCTTTCTCTACCTCATATCTTCTGGGTTCTACTGATGTATCCTAGAGATACTATCATCACAACAAACACCTGTGCTCCTGAGGACGCTGCTCCCTGTACCAATGGTCACTGCCAATAAAGCATGGAGCCCTGGAGATGTCAAAGCTATGCCATACAGTGCTTCTCTGACTTTCTGGGCTATATTCCATGAGGGTCTATCAAAATGATATTGGCTTTTACTCTCATATCTTAGAGGATTTTGTGGAAAACAGCCTTTTTTTTCATTCTTTTTTCACAGCTCTCTCCCTTCCCTGGGAGAGATATGAGTCCAGAGGGAGCTGAGCTGGCAATAAAGACAAGTAGTAACACTACAGCATACCTAGTATCAGCTTTTCCTTCAGATGCTTTATTCTCCTACTTCCTGTGGGATGAATTCTAACCCAAGCACTCCTCTGTTCCTCATGCCAATGGACATTTGGTGAACTTGGTTCCCTAATTTCAGCAGATGTGTCCAGAAGGGTTCCAGTTTAACACCAAGTTGCAACTTCTAGCTACATTTGTAATGCTGTCAAATATATCTCCTTCCTATTTAAAGGAGGTTTAATTTACCAAATGATAAAATCCTTTGAGGTCAGGAGCCATTGTTTAGTTTCTTTCAGAATATGTGGCGTGATTCTGGATGCTGCCAGATTCACAAGAGGGCATTGTGTAGATGGTGATGGACCTCTTTTCACAGAGGTGAAGATAAGTAAATCATGGTGTAGATTGCAGCAAGAGACATTTAGTTAAGAAAAAAATTAGAAATTCCTGAATGGAGGTTTGTACTCCTTTGCCTCCTGTGACTCCCCTTTTCTCTTACACTTCACATCCAACATAGAAGGAAATGTTGTTGGGGCTACAATCCTCTTTTCTCTTACACTTCACATCCAACATAGAAGGAAATGTTGTTGGGGCTACATATACAGACTTTGACAGCTTAATGCCTTTCTTGCCGCTACCATCCTACTCCAAGCCAACATCATCTCTCACTTGGGTTATGGCAATAACCTCCTAATTGATCCTTGCCTTGCCCTTCCTGGCCAGTTATTCTTAAGGAAAATGGATCTTTTAAAAATTTAAGTCAGGTAATGTCTTTTAACCTTACACACTCAATACCTGAAAATGGCTTTCCATTTTTCTTATGACAAAGTCCTTGCAATGGCCTTCAGAGTCCCACATTCTGTCATTGGGACTGAGTTTTTTACAATGGAGTAATAAACTAGAATGACAGAAATAGAATTTTTAAATAGAAAGTTCTCCAAGATATTAAAAATATCCTATATTTAATGAATGTATGTAATGGAAAAACAAAACAAAACATGAGCTAAGAGTTCTTCAACTCTTCCACAAAGTAATCATGTGATCTTAAGTCATGTTTTGTCTCCGAGTCTATTTTTTTTCTATAAAAATTAATGACTTGGCTCCAGATCATCTTTAAATATTTTTCCAGTCCTAGAATTTATAATATATTAAGACCATATGACTGAACCATGTTCAAAGGAATGTATTTATAGATTCATTTTTTCTGAAGTTATTCATGAATTTGGATTAATCAATTTACCCATTTTATGAGTCACCTTGTTAAAACAAGGAGAATTCATTGAATACAACTACTCAGAATTAGTGTCTTAATCTGTGGTCATGCAATGTAGCCAGCATATCCACATGAAAATCAAACCTTTGACTCTGAACAAACTGGAATAATATCCTCACCAAGTAAGTTAATTAACCATAGTCAAGTTAATCATCACACAGAAGAACCATTCTTTCTTGTTTCTATGAAACTGCCTCTTTCGAGATCCTTCTCAAAATTGGGCGCAGCATATCTATATATTTTCCTTATGATGGTGACGATGATAACATTTATTTAGGACTTAATGTATGCCAGGCGCTGTTCTAAGCACTTTTTATACATAAACTCATTTAATCGTCGTAAAAATATGATGAGATAGGTGCTAATATTATTTCTGTTTTAATGTATGGAGATGTAAAGAACTTGTCAAAAAGTGTCACAGTTGGGATTTGAAGGCAATGTGACATCAGATTTCATGCTCTTATTCACTAAATTATATTGTGTGTGTCAAGCTATGATTGTTTTGTTTCAGAGATACTGTCTTTACCCTTAGTTTTCTTTCAGTTTGCTGTCTCTTCTAGAGATTTCATTGTTTAGACCCACATTCTTTGGAAAAATAAACTGAGGTATGTTCATGAGAAAATTATTTTACATTTCTAATTATTCTCTACATATATGCACCCTTTTCATTTCTCTCTTAGTATTAAATGTTTTATATGGTATTTCAGTAAAGGGGCCATTCTTTTCAAGCTCATTATTTTTATTTTAACACGAGACTCCACAATATCATTCTCTATTTGCATACAGTCTATATCTATGGAACTATACCTATGTAAAAGCTAATTTGGAATAAGTGGGTGATATTTCTCTGAAATCCTCAGTAATAACTATTACAATTCTAAAAATTAACTGATGGATTTGTTCTAATTCCTATATTGCTCTTTTATTTGAAGAAAGTGAAAATAAGCATGGTTTACATGTGTAAACACCTAATAGCTACGATTTATTGAAGTTTTGGTATGTACTAGGTTAATAATATATGATATCTCCAGTCCTAACAACAACTCTGGAAGGTTGATTTGGAAGGTAAAGAAGTTAAACAATTACCCCAAATTCCTAAATTAATCAGTGGTGAAGACAGAGTCAAACTTCCTACTATACCATAGCATCATGCGGATATGTAAATATCGAATTGTAACTTCCTCAATGATAGGAACCACGTTTTATATACTTTTTATTTTCTTATCATGCCAAGTGAAGTGTTTTGATGTGTTAATTATTTAATAACTATGTCAGAAAGCTTGGAGTGTCATAGTGAGAGCAGGCAGCTTCATTGTGTGAACCTGAGTTCCCTTTCATTTTCCAGGATCAGTAAGTTTTACCTAGTGTGGTAAGGGTTGATGTTCTTCAATCAGCCTCTATTTCTAGAATTTTTCTGTAAAATTGGGAATAATATTTGCTTACCCGTCAGGTTGTTGTTTTTGTCTAATCACAAAATGCTTACTTGTCTGTTAAACCAAAGCTAAGCGTCAATATTGGGTCCCTTAAAGACACACTGTTTTCTGAGGGCGAGTGAGAGCTTTCTGGCTTTAGTCCTATGCCTAGTGTTGGCATTATCCTGGGCCTTTACCCTGCCTTCCTCATCTTGGGAAGCCCTTCTACTAGGTTTACAGTCTACCTTTTTAGGAGTCTCGCTTTAGATGTACTTAGGTATACCATATTTAATTATGTATTTCCTAGCCCCTTCTACTGCATTATGACATCTTATTTCTCCTGTAAGAAATAAGCATCCAATAAAGATAATTAGGTCAATAACTTTCCATCTCATCCCCTCTCTCTACTGTATCCTGGTCAATCAGTTTATAAGTATATGGTCCTTACATTTCAATCCCTTTCTTATTGGTGTGTGTTCTTTTACCTGTCTTCCCTCCCAACTCTGTAATCTTCTCCCCTACTAGACCCACTTTCCATTATCTGTCACTGCAGAGAAATCCCCACCCTCCATCTAAAACCTGATCCATGAATACTAACACCATGATTTATGAGTTGAAAGCACAATGAACAACTTTAGGCACATATTCAGAAAACTGATTGAAATGAAGCAGTTACTTTATCTGGAAAGAAGCTTATAGTTTCATTTTAAAACAAAGGAAGCTCTTGTTTTTTACAAGGTACATTTTGTCTTTTTCTTCCAGAACCTAAACACATATTTAGAAAAGTGACCTCTATACCCTTGAAACATAAGATGATATGCCATTGTGTTATGTTCCACATAGTTACATTTTTAATGAAAAATGAGTTGTTTTAGATCCCATCTTTCCATTTTGGAAAAAATGGGGAAATATCTAAAGTTTGCAGCCTTCAGGCAAAATTGCAAAGGTTATGTGTTTTAAATAAATGTGGACTTCCAGTGAAGTGTGACATCCCCCAAATGGATTATAATCAAGTTGCTGCCAAAGCTGATGAGCATTTTCTGACGCATAATGGTCACGACTTATAGATTCACAACCTTGCCTTCTCTAGGCTCCCAAGGGTGGAAAGTGATTACTAACCTGCTGACAGACTATCGCTTCCTTAAAACACTCCTGCTCCAAAGGCAGATTAATGAGAGCTTTGTGTAAGATTACACTGTTAGAAAAAGACCGTGAGAAATGTGTGCTAAGGAAGGAGAAGGGATTTAGTTTAGAGTACTCTGGAGAATCAACATCATTTTTAGGATATTGACAGCTATTTTGAGCATAGATCTCAGCCACAGAAATGCTCAGGATTTCCACAAAATTGGGGCGGCTGATTTGCATGAAAGTTAGTAATGATTAACTCTTCCTTTATACCAACAACTATTTCCACGTTTCAGAAAATGGACACCTGAAAACTAAAAGACTACTATCATGGTCTCTACTTGCCTAGGAGGTATTAGAAACACTGAAGGAAAGGATTTTGGGTGGCTTCTGTATCTATAAGGCACTGGCTGAAATTTGAATGAATGAAAAAGGAGGTCATTATGATTTACCCAAGTTTGTGTTTGAGGCTGATTGAAGACTACAGGGAATTTATCTTAATGAATTTTCATAGTTCCTATGGCAGTCAGTTCTCAACCTGGCTGCACATCACACTCAGTAGGCGCTCTTAAAAATGTGGATTCCTGGATCTTACCCCAGGCCATTAGTAGAGTTTCTTGGTGAGGGATTTGGATCTTCTTTTTTTAAAAGGACTAAAGATGAGTTAAATTTCAGAACCACTACTCTGTGATGCCTACATCAGTGTTTTGCACTCAGGTGGTGTTCACTATGAATGAATTGCTTACAGGACATATTTGAAAGGGAAGATGAAGTGAAAAGTTTAACCCCACTGCCTGTCAATCCACCATTTTAGCTCCAGTTTTCTTTTTTGGATTATATTTTGCTTTATTATTTCTTGAAATTTATTTATTTTTAAAATTTTCTTTTAAAAGTAAAGATACATTTGAAAGTAGTGTATAATAGTAGTAGTAGTAGTAGCAGTAGTAATGGTAATAGCCATAAACACTTTGCAACTCTGCTTATTTCCTGTGTTTCTGTCTCCTCCTGATGCCCAAACTGGCCTATTGAACTGCCCCATGAAAACACTGCCATGTCCCAATTCTCAGACTAATCAAAATGCAGAGTAAGGAGCACATACACTTGTGGCAGATTTAGCCTCTGCCATCTCCAAATTTAGGGTTGCCCGTGGCTGATCAATGAACTACTATTGTTGAGTACAATTGATCCTTGAACAACACAAGTTTGAACTGCACAGGTCTACTTTTACATGGATATTTTTCATTAGTAAATATTACAAGTACTACGTGGTCGGTGGTTGACTGAATCTGCAGATGGGGAGGAAATGCAGATATGGAGCGCCGACTATAAGTGGATTGAACCCCACGTTGTTCAGGGGTCAACTGTAGTATTCTGTGGCATGAATATGCTTCAATTTGCTTATCCATTCTCCTATTGATGGACATTTGGGTTGTTTCCAGGTTTGACTATAATGAATAATGCAGCTATGAATATGATTTGTGTAAGTGTTTGTGTGGACACATATATTTAATTCTCTTTAGGAAATATCTAGAGTGAGATTATGGGTCACATGGTAAGTGTATATTTAACTTTATAAATTATAAGAAACTGCAGAACTACTTTCCAAAGTGGCTGTAAAATTTTGCAGTTCTACCAGCACTGTATGAGAGTTCTAATTTTTCCACATCTTCAAAATAGTACTGCCAGTCTTTTCGGCTTTCAACTCTTCTAGTGGGTGTCTAGTGGCATGTCTTTGTTGTTTTAATTTGCATTTCCTAAAGACTAATAATGTTGAAAATTTTTATGTACTTATTTGCCATTTTAATATCTTTTTTTGGTAAAATCTCTTGCACACATCTATGTCCATTTTATCAATTTGTTTGCCTTATTATGAAGTTATAAAAATTCTGTGTAACTTCTGGACTCAAATCATTTATAATATATATGTATAGTATATGTTTTCTCAGTATGTATCTGAAAATTTAATTTTGTTCATAGTATCTTTGAAAAATGGAACATTTAAAATTTTGAAAGTTATCAGTTTCTTTTTTTATGGTTTATGCTTTGTGTTCTATCAAAGATAGCTTTATCTACTCCAAGGTTACAAACATTTTCATAGAAGTTTTATAATTTTTACTTTTATAGCTAGATATGATTAAATCATATATTTGGAGTTAATTTTCACATATATTGTGAGATGAGTGAATACTTTTTTTTTTGGACATAAAAGTATCCAGCTTTTCCAGAACTATGTATTGAAAGGATTATAATTTCCCCATTGAAGTAACCTGTCATTTAGTTGAAAGCAGTTGACTATGCATATACATTACTTATTTCCTATCCCTCTGCCCTATTTTAAATTAATTGAATATGTATATATAGCATTCCATTTTATCTTTACTTTTTTACTTAACTAGCTATCATGTTATTTTATGAATAGTTGATCTTGGGTTTACACTATGCTTTTTAAAGTTATTATTGTCCCCACCTTCTAAGAATATTATACCACATCACATATAGTATAAGAACTTTGTAGCAATATATATACATTTCTCCCTCCTGACCTGTGTTCTCCTGTCATGATATATTTTACTTCTAATTCTATTCCAAAATTCAAAATACATTGTTATTACTTTTGCTAGAGTGGTCAATTAGCTATCCAAGAAATCAAAAGTGAGAAATATTATCTTCTATATTACCAGTATAATTACTCTCTGTGATCTTCTTCATTCCTTGTATAGATCCATATTTTCTATGGATTATTTTCCTTCTGCCTGAAGAATTTCCTTTAACGTTACTTGAGGAGCTGGTCTGCTGAGATAAATTCTCTCCACTTTTATTGTCTGTGAATGTTTTCATTTTGCCTTAATTAAAAAAAATTTTTTCTGGTATAGAAATCTAGGTTGATAGTTGTTTTTACTCCCAATGCTTTAGAAATATTATTCAAATATATTTCTGACTTACATAGCCTCTGATGAGAAATCTGCTGTAATTCTTTTGTTCCTCTACTCTGTATTTCTATTATTCTTTTAAGTATGTCTCTTTATCACTAGTTTTCAGCAATTTGAGTATGATAATCCTTGATGTGTTTTTTGTCATATTTGTTTGACTTGGGGTTCATTGAACTTCTTAGATATGTGGGTTTGTAGTTTTTTTAAATCAAGTTTGGAAAATGATTGGCTATTCTTTCCTAAAATATTAGTTCTGTGCTGGCCATTCTTTTCTTTCTTTCTTTCTTTCTTTTTTTTAACATCTTTATTGGAGTATAATTGCTTAACAATGGTTTGTTAGTTTCTGCTTTATAACAAAGTGACTCAGCTATACATATATATTTATCCCTATTTCTCCTTCCTTTTGCGCCTCCCTCCCACCCTCCCTATCCCACCCCTCTAGGTGGACACAAAGCACTGAGCTGATCTCCCTGTGCCATGTGGCTGCTTCCCACTAGCTATCTATTTTACATTTGGTAGTGTATATATGTCCATGCCATTTTCTCACATCGTCCCAGATTACCCTTCCCCCTCCCTGTGTCCTCAAGTCCATTCTCTACATCTGCGTCTTTATTCCTGTCCTGCCCCTAGGTTCTTCAGAAATATATATATATATTTAGATTCCATATATATGTGTTAGCATACGGTATTTGTTTTTTGCTTTCTGACTTACTTCACTCTGTATGACAGTCTCTAGGCCCATCCACCTCACTGCAAATAACTCAACTTCATTTCTTTTTATGGCTGAGTAATATTCCACTGTATATATGTACCACATCTTCTTTATCCATTCATCTGTCTATGGACACTTAGGTTGCTTCCATATTCTGGCTATTGTGCTGCAATGAACATTGTGGTACATGACTCTTTTTGAATTGTGGTTTTCTCAGGGTATATGCCCAGTAGTGGGATTGCTGAGTCATATGGTAGTTCTATTTTTAGGTATTTTTTTTCATAATAGCAGTATTTTTTATTGAAGTATAGTTGATGTACAATATTATATAAGTTACAGGTGTACCATATAGTGATTCACAATTTTTAAATTTATAGTTAAATTTATAGTTCCATTTATAGTTATTACAAAATTTTGGCTATATTCCCTGTGTTGTACAATATATCTTTGTAACTTATTTTATACATAATAGATTTTACTTCTTACACCCGTACCCCTCTATCGCCCCTACCCTCTTCCCTCTCCCTAATGGTGACCACTACTTTGTTCTTTATATCTGTGAGTCTGTTTCCTTTTTGTTATTTCACTAGTTTGTTCTATTTTAGATTCCACATATAAGCAATATCATACAACATTTATCTTCTCTGTCTGACTTATTTCACTTACCATTATAATATTAATAATAGCAATATTAATACTACCAACACCAATATGATTTTCATTCATTTTAAAAAGTCATTCACTGAAACACTGACTGGAAGCTCTGGAGCAAGGGTGGAGCATTCCAGTTATGGGCTTCACTTTAGTGTGATGTGGCTGCTCTGTTTCATTGAGAAACTCCCCAAATGCCCTGTCTATTGATCTTCTTGCGTTTCAGTTTGCTCATAAAGGATTCTCTAATCTCCAGCCAAGAGGAAAAAGGGGCTGTACCATAAATACATTTCCATGTAGTCCTCCTTTTCAGTGCTGTGCTCCTCCTTAACTAAGCCTCAGATCTCTGAGTCCTATGTCTCTCTGGAATGTTTTCATAGAATAGCTGCAGAAAAAGAAGGATAACTCCTTTGCTGCTTAATTGGGTCTAACCAGAGGTGGGCTGGAGCCAGCATGAATCAACCCTCTGCAGGTGGTGTGCTCATCCCTTCCCAAGTCTGAGTTTGGTAACATTATATTAGTAGCTTGAAATTACCCATGATGGGAGTATTTACACCATGAAAATTGGTAAACAGGGCTTTGTGTGTGTGTGGTGGGGGGAGTGAACAGGGGCAAGTAGAGAGCTGGGTACCAGCACACTGTTTGTTCTTGCTTCTTATTAGACAACCTTTCAATAAACACACTAGTTTTCAGCCCTATCTGTAATGTCAGTCTTATGTTAATAATAGTTTTTTTTTTACATCTTTATTGGAGTATAATTGCTTTACAATGGTGTGTTAGTTTCTGCTTTATAACAAAGTGACTCAGTTATACATATACATATGTTCCCATATCTCTTCCCTCTTGCGTCTCCCTCCCTCCCACCCTCCCTATCCCACCCCTCTAGCTGGTCACAAACCACCGAGCTGATCTCCCTGTGCTATGCGGCTGCTTCCCACTAGCTATCTATTTTACATTTGGTAGTGTATATATGTCCATGCCACTCTCTCACTTTCTCCCAGCTTACCCTTCCCCCTCTCCATATCCTCAAGTCCATTCTCTAGTTGGTCTGTGTCTTTATTCCTGTCTTATCCGTAGGTTCTTCATAATATTGTTTTTCCCTTAGATTCCATATATATGTGTCAGCATATGATATTTGTCTTTGTCTTTCTGACTTGCTTCACTCTGTATAACAGACTCTAGGTCTATCCACCTCACTACAAATAACCCAATTTCGTTTCTTTTTATGGCTGAGTAATATTCCATTGTATATATGTGCCACATCTTCTTTATCCATTCATCTGTCGATGGACACTTAGGTTGCTTCCATATCCTGGCTATTGTAAACAGTGCTGCAATGAACATTAGGGTGCATGTGTCTTTTTGAATTATGGTTTTCTCAGGGTATATGCCCAGTAGTGGGATTGCTGGGTCGTATGGTAGTTCTATTTTTAGTTTTTTAAGGAAGCTCCATACTGTTCTCCATGGTGGCTGTATCAATTTACATTCCCACCAACAGCGCAGGAGGGTTCCCTTTTCTCCACACTCACCAGCAACTATTGTTTCTAGATATTTTGATGATGGCCATTCTGACCGGTGTGAGGTGATATCTCATTGTAGTTTTGATTTACATTTCTCTAATGATTAGTGATGTTGAGAAGCTTTTCATGTGCTTCTTGCCATCTGTATATGTTCTTTGGAAAAATATCTATTTAGGTATTCTGCCCATTTTTGGATTGGGTTTTGTTTTTTTAAATATTGAGTGCATGAGATGCTTGTATATTTTGGAGATTAATCCTTTGTCAGTTGGTTCGTTTGCAAATATTTTCTCCCATTCTGAGGGTTGTCTTTTCATCTTGTTTATAGTTTCCTTTGCTGTGCAAAAGTTTTGAAGTTTCATTAGGTCCCATTTGTTTATTTTTGTTTTCATTTCCATTTCCCTAGGCCGTGGGTCAAAATGGATCTTGCTGTTATTTATGTCATAGAGTGTTCTGCCTGTGTTTTCCTCTAAGAGTTTTTATAGTGTCTGGCCTTACATTTAGGACTTTCATCCATTTTGAGTTTATTTTTGGCTATGGTGTTAGGGAGTTTTCTAAGTTCATTCTTTTCCATATAGCAGTCCAGTTTTCCCAGCACCACTTATTGAAAAATCTGTCTCTTATCCGTTGTATATTCTTGCCTCCTTTATCAAAGATAAGGTGACCATATGTACGTGGGTTTATCTCTGGGCTTTTTATGCTGTTCCATTAATCTATATTTCTGTTTTTGTGCCAGTACCATACTGTCTTGATTACTGTAGCTTTGTAGTATAGTCTGAAGTCAGGGAGTCTGATTCCTCCAGCTCCGTTTTTCTTTCTCAAGATTGTTTTGGCTATTCGGAGTCTTATTTGTTTCCATAGAAATTGTGAAATTTTTTGTTCTGGTTCTGTGAAAAATGCCATTGGTCATTTGATAAGGATTGCATTGAATCTGTAGATTGCTTTGGGTAGTTTAGTCATTTTCACAATGTTGATTGTTCCAATCCAAGAACATGTTATATCTCTCCATCTGTTTGTATCATCTTTAATTACTTTCATCAGTGTATTATAGTTTTCTGCATACAGGTCTTTTGTCTCCTTAGTAGATTTATTTCTAGGTATTTTATTCTTTCTGTTGCAGTGGTAAATGGGAGTGTTTCCTTAACTTCTCTTTCAGAATTTTCATCATTAGTGTATAGGGGTGCAAGAGATTTCTTTGCATTAATTTTGTATCCTGGTACTTTACCAATTTCATTGATTAGCTCTAGTAGTTTTCTGGTAGCATCTTTAGGATTCTCTATGTATTATGTCATGTCACCTGCAAACAGTGAGAGTTTTACTTCTTTTCTGAAATACAATGCATTCCTTGTATTTCTTTTTCTTCTCTGATTGCTGTGGCTAAAACTTCCAAAACTATGTTGAGTAGTAGTGGTGAGAGTGGGCAACCTTGTCTTGTTCCTGATCTTAGTGGAAATCGTTTCAGTTTTTCACCATTGAGAATGATGCTGGCTGTGGGTTTGTCATATATGGCTTTATTATGCTGAGGTAAGTTCCCTCTATGCCTACTTTCTGGAGGGTCCTTATCATAAATGAGTGTTGAATTTTGTTGAAAGCTTTTTCTGCATCTATTGAGATTATCATCTGGTTTTTATCCTTCAGTTTGTTAATATGGTGTATCACATTGTTTGATTTGCATATATTTAAGAATCCTTGCATTTCTGATCATGGTGTATGATCCCTTTAATGTGCTGTTGGATTCTGTTTGCTAGTATTTTGTTGAGGATTTTTGCATCTGTGTTCATCAGTGATATTGGCCTGTAGTTTTCTTTTTTTGTGACATCTTTGTCTGGTTTTGGTCTGAGGGTGACCTTGCAGAGTGAGTTTAGGAGTGTTCCTCCCTCTGCTCTATTTTGGAAGAGCTTGAGAAGGACAGGTGTTAGCTCTTCTCTAAATGTTTGATAGAATTCACCTGTGAAGCCATCTGGTCCTGGACGTTTGTTGGAGGATTTTTAATCATAGTGTCAATTTCAGTGCTTGGGATTGGTATGTTTATATTTTCTGTTTCTTCCTGGTTCAGTCTTGGACGGTTGTGCTTTTCTGAGAATTTGTCTGTTCCTTCCAGGTTGTCCATTTTATTGACATATAGTTGCTTGTAGTAATCCCCCATGATCCTTTGTATTTCTGCAGTGTCACTTGTTACTTCTCTGTTTTCATTACTAATTCTATTGATTTGAGTCTTCTCCCCTTTTTTTAGGAAGAGTCTGGCTAATGGTTTATCAATTTTGTTTATCTTCTCAAAGAACCAGCTTTTAGGTTATTTATCTTTGCTATTGTTTCCTTCTTTTCTTTTTCATTTATTTCTGATCTGATCTTTATGATTTCTTTCCTTCTGCTAACTTTGGGTTTTGTTGTTCTTCTTTTTCTAATTGATTTAGGTTTAAGGGAAGGTTGTTTATTTGAGATGTTTCTTGTTTCTTGAGGTAGGATTGTATTGCTATAAATTTCCCTCTTAGAAATTTTGCTGCATCCCGTAAGTTTTGGGTCGTCATGTTTTCATTGTCATTTCTTTCTAGGTATTTTTTTGATTTCCTCTTTGATGTCTTCAGTGATCTCTTGGTTATTTAGTAGTGTGCCACCAGGGAAGTAGTGCACCACCATGGAAGCCCTATCTATTTTTAATGTTGTTTTTTGTACTTTTGGTGTCATGTCTAAGAAACCATTGCATAATCCAAGGTTGTTTACATTTACACCTGTTTCTTTTCTAAAATTTTTATAGTTTTATCTCTTATATTTAGGTTTTTGATCCATTTTGAGTTAATTTTTTAATATGGTGTGAGTATGGGGTCTAATTTCCTTCTTTTGCATGTGGAAATCCAATTGTTCCAGCATTATATGTTGAAAGGGCTATTCTTTCCACATGGAACTCTTTTGGTACTTCTGTTAGAAATCAACTGAGCAGAATGGTTTATTTCTGGACTCTCAATTTTAATCCATTGATCTAAATGTCTAGCTTTATGCCAGTACCACCTTGTCCTAATTGCTGTAACTTTTTAACACGTTTTGAAATTGAAAAGTTTGAGTCATCCAAATATTCCAAAATTGTTTTGATTATTTTAGATCCCTTGCATTTCCATATGAATTTTAAGATCAACCTGTAAATTTCTAAAAAGAAAGGGCCATTGGAATTTTGATAGGCATTACATTGAATCTCCAGATCAATATGGGGAGTATTACCATTTTAGCAATATGAAATCTTTCAATCCATAAACATCGGATGCCTATCCATTTAAATCTTTCTTAATTTCTTTCAATGATGTTTTCAGGGTACATGTATTGCAATTATTTTGTTAAATTTATTCTTAATTATTTTACTCTTTTTATGCTATTGTAAGTGGAATTGTTTTCTTAATTTTATTTTAGATTGTTCATTGCTAGTGTATAGAAATATAAATGATTTTTATATGTTGATCTTGATCCTGAAACCTTGGTGAACTCATTTATTAGTTCTTATAGTTTTTAGTGGATTCCTCACAATTTTCTATATACAAGGTCATGCAATCAACAAATAAAGGTAGTTTTACCCCTTCCATTCAGATTTGGATGCCTTTCTTTTCTTTTCTTTGAAATTTCTCTGGCAGAACATTCATTACAGTATTGAATAGAAACACTGAGAATGGACATTCTTTGGTTCCCACCCACAATTTTTGTGCTGTTGTCAAATATATTACATTTCTATATGTTATTGGTCCCCAAATATAATTATTTGCATATCATTTTATACAATTGCTTTTAAAATCATTTAAGTATAGAAAGAAGAAAAGATATGCATTTACACTCTTTTCTTTTTATAATTATCTAAGTACATTTACCTGTGCTGTGTGTGTGTGTGTGTTTCAATTTTCATCTGGGTAACTTGCTTTCAGAGTGAAGAATTTCCTCTCATATTTTATTTTATTTTTTCGTAACGTGGCTCTGCTAGGGATGAATTCACTCAGTGTTTATCTGGGAATATCTTTTTTTCACCTTCATTTTTGAGAAATAGTTTTGCTGGATATAAGATTTTTGTTTGATAGCTTTTTATTTCAGCTCTTTGACTATGTCATTCAACTGCCTTCTGGCCACCTATGTTTCTCATAAGAGACCATTTCTTAATTATATGGGATTCAACTGCATGTGATGAGCTGTTTTTCTCTTGCTGCTTTCAAGATTTTCTCTTTTTCTTGGCTTTCACCATTTTTACTATGTTGTACCTGCATCTGTATCTTTTTGTGTTTATCCTACTTAGAGTTCATTCTTGCATGTAGAGATAAAAGCTTTTCAGTAAATCTGGTAAGTTTCCAGACAGTTTTTCTTTGAATATTTTTCTGCTCCATTTCCTTTCTCCACTTCTTCTGGTACTCCTGTTGTATGTATGCTGGCATTCTTCAAAGTGTCTCACATTTTTTCTGAGGCTCTATTCATTTTTAAAAATTCTATTTACTGTCTCTTTGTTTTCTTAAATTAATTTTTATTGGAGTATAGTTGATTTACAATATTGTGTTAGTTTCTGCTATACAGCAAAGCAAATCAGTTATACATATACATATATCAACTCTTTAGCTTCTTTCCCCATATAGGTCATTACAGTGTATTGAGTAGAGTTCCCTGTGCTATACAGTGGGTTCTTATTAGTTGTCTATTTTATATACAGTACTGTGTATATGTCAATCCCAATTTCCCAGTTTATCCCTCCCCCCTTTCCTCCTTGGTAACCATAAGTTTGTTTACTACATCTGTGACTCTGTTTCTGTTTTGTAAATAAGTTCATTTGTACCATTTTTTTAGATTCCACATATAAGTGACATTATATGATATTTGTCTTTCTCTGTCTGACTTACGTCACTCAGTATGACAATCTCTAGATCCATCCATGTAGCTGCAAATGGCATTATTTCATTCTTTTTATGGCTGAATAACTTTCCATTGTATATTTCTCCAAAGAAGACATACAGTTGGCCAATAGGCACGTGAAAAGATGCTCAACATCTCACTAATTATTAGAGAAACACAAATCAAAACTACAGTGAGGTATCACCTCACACCAGTCAAAATGACGATCATCAAAAAAATCTACAAACAATAAATGCTGGAGAGGGCGTAGAGAACAGGAAACCCTCCTACACTGTTGGTGGGAATGTAAATTGGTACAGCCACTATGGAGAACAGTATGGAGATGCCTTAAAATACTAAAAATAGAGCTATCATATGATCCAGCAATTCCACTCCTGGGCATATACCCATAGAAAGCCATAATTCAAAAAGATACATGCACCCTAATGTTCATTGCAGCACTATTTACAATATCCAGGACATGGAAGCAACCTAAATGTCCATCGATGGAGGAATGGATTTTTTTTTTTTTTTTTTTTTTTTTTTTTTGCGGTACGCAGGCCTCTCACTGTTGTGGCCTCTCCCGTTGCGGAGCACAGCCTCCAGACGCGCAGGCTCAGTGGCCATGGCTCACGGACCCAGCCGCTCCGCAGCATGTGGGATCTTCCCGGACCGGGGCATGAACCCGTGTCCCCTGCATTGGCAGGCGGACTCTCAACCACTGCGCCACCAGAGAAGCCCAGGAATGGATATTTTTTATCTCTTTGGACTGTATAATCTGTATTGATATATCTTCAAGTTCAACTATTCTTTCTTCTGCCAGTTCAAACCTACCACTGAGCTCTTCTACATTTCATTTATTGTACTTTTCAACTCTAGAATTTCTTTTTAATTTTTTCTATAACTTCTATATCTTTATTGATATTTGATTAGACATTTACTTCTTTAAACATGGTTTCCTTAATTCTTTAAACATATTTATAACAGATACTTTGAAGGCTTTGTTATAGCTGACATCTGGACCATTTCCCAGGCAGTTTTTGTTGCCTGTTTTTAAAAAAATATGTATGTCACACTTTTCTGTTTCTTTGAATATATCACAATTTTTTGTTGAAAACCACACATTTTAGGTAATATATTGTAGCAACTCTGGATGCTGATTTCCCTACCCCTTCTCTGGGGCTTGTTTTTGTTGTTTGTGTTTTTATTTGTTTTGTGTCTTGACTAGACTATTTTAGTGAAGCCTATTTCCCTCACAGTGTGAAGTGTTTGGTTTTGTTCCTCAGAGGATGCATGCAGCCTCAAGTGAGTGCATAACTCACTTTGGGATGATGGGGTTGTTTAATCAAGGCACTATTGAAGGTCTCTTTTCCTGGTCTGACTTATTGCTCTATTGTTAATTACTGACTTATTGCTCTATTGTTTTAAACAATACTGACTTATTGCTTAATTACTGACTTATTGCTCTATTGTTTTAAACAGTGCCTGGGGGTATACATTCTCCATATTCTGATTCAATTAAATTTGGGCATGAGTAATTTTTGAGGCCAATCTTTGGTTTGTTCTGAGTACAGGAGGTGATCAGGCTGGAAAGAGGGGTGTTCCAGTGTGATAATTCTTCCTACTGGGAAGCCCTTGACCCTTGGCAACCCTAACCTTGTCCCATCTTTCTTTAATCGAATTTTTATGGATAGCAAGGTAATGAAGAATCACTGCCTTAACTATTTCAGAGATTAAAAATAAATAACTTCTTCTCATTGGTCAATTATTCCAGGGATTTAGCTATAAAAGGTTGACAATTACACAAAAGAAATTTACATTTTTTTCCCCCTGAAGTATTCACCCAGAGCCCTTATTATAGTTATAGTCAATGTCAAGGATGTTCACATATTTGGAAGGATTTGGCTTCTTGCTTTTTATTTGACATCACTTAGAAATGAGCATGGCTTCTACATATTTCTAAGATAATATTGAAAATTGAAAGAAAACTTGCTTTGAACATTCCTTTTAGTAATTTTTACACTTTTTTTTCATAGTAGTAATCTTCCTCCTGCACATGTATATTCCCTAGAAATTACCTTGGCAATTTTTCAAAATATAGATGCTTCAGTAGTTTGTGGAAATACTATACAATAACCAGGGAGTTTGACTTGAAAGGCTTTTGAGTTTGACATTTCTCTTTAATGAGGAGACAGGCAGGTATATTTTTCCCTCCTTGCTCTCCAAATGTAGCACATTGTATAGTTTATTAAAATCACTCCAGTCAATGCCTATGGGGATTACGAGCTTAGCTAAAAACTCAAGAGAGCTGGAATTGCAAAAATTGTGTCAGTAACTAAGTACAGAAGAGCAGCGTGCTTGCATGTTTTGCCAAAGTAGAATATTGAAAATTAGTAAATTGATCTATTGGCTTTGGTCTCTACCATTGGAAAATATTAGAAAATTTTGCATTGATTGATATAAAATCACTTAATGAAGTTTAAAAGTTCAAAAGCATACCCTGAGTTCATTAACTATATTTCCAGTTATGAAATTAGAGCTGTTTATACTTGAGTCCCAAAGGCTTTGTGTCTTGAGTTTTCTGTGAAGAAGAAAAGATGTTTGCTGAGCCCGACTTTGTGTAGAGAACTACTTGTGAAATGCACACAGTTTTCATCTATCCAAGATCTTGTTATCCCAAGGCTCAACTTAGGGAGAATCTGCTTCCAAACTCACTCACTTTGCTGTTTCCAGATCTCAGGTTCTTGCTGGCTTTTCGCTGGAGACAACCAGTTTCTTGCTCCCTGGGCCTCTGCATGGGGCAGCTTACATGACAGCTGGCTTCTCTAGAGCAAGCCAGCAAGAGGGAAAGAGAAAGAAAGAGTGAGAGTGAGAGTGGGAGAGAATGAGAGAGAGAGAGAGAGATGGAGCTAGTCAAGGTCTATTGTAACCTAATTGTGGAAGTGCTATCCCATTACTTTTGTCAAATCCTATTTATTAGAAGCATATCACTAGGTCCAGTGACTCAAGGGGTGGCGATTGCATAAATACAATGAATCCAGAATGCAGGACTATCTTAGAGACTACTACAGCAGTATGAACAGAACCACAGTACTTGCATTTGTAATTCACACTTTTTTGATAAGAATTTGGCCTTTAGTCATTTTATGATCTTGTTTTTAAAAGCCATTATGCTAATAAGGTTAAAGCACGAATCACAGTGAAGTTTTTGCAGTGGCAACATTAAAGGACATAAATACCCTCTGCTAGCATTATCACTTGTGTTTTCTGAGATTTTTATCAGATACTTATTACTACGTCTACTTTTCTTAAGTGTCATCCTTTAGAAAAGCTTTAGGAAGGCCTGTCACCATTTGTCTAGATATACCTATATAGATGATATTTCTTGGCTGGATTTATTGTATTATCCATAGGACCTTGAGAAGCAGTATATTAAAAAGAGGAACATTTTACTTTACAGAATTTGGTTTGACTTTGTAGCTTTTTTGTTTTCAAAATGGTAAAAATTAAGCAACACAATACACATAAATACAAATGTAGAATCCATCTCATAAATACAAAATATCCTCTTTTGGGTCATTGGAAAAACATTTTTTTAAAAAATCACAAACTGGAGTTTTCAAGTCTTTATGAACAATTCTTATGATAAGAAAAATAACATGTGAAGGGTATATCCTCTTAGTGGAATAAGAAAGACCTAGTGTCTTTTCTAAAGATGATATGGGTTATATTAGGCTTTGAAAATATATGTTGTATTTCAAAGAACATGCTGTAACACTTGGTTTATGTACACCTATATGTTATAATATCAAAACCATTGTGGCTATAGGAAAACATCTAACCCTCCTTCTTCACTTGCAGAAGGGAGACAAATAATGCTACTAAATATAGTACCTATCTCATAGGTTATTTTGTTGATTAAATGATAAACTATAAGCATGTTAAGGATAGGGTCATTTTTTCGCTCGTTGCTGAATCCCTAGTACCCCTATAACAATGCCTACAACTTAGAAGGTGTTCACTACATACTTGGTATTAAGCAAATATGTCCAGTTTAGTACCTAACACATAGTAAACATTCAATAAATATTGGCAACTGTGATTATCCAACAACAAAATAAATTTTTCTAAAGTCAGTGAGGATGTTTTAAGTCAAAATAGCCAAGCAGAAGTTGTAGAACCACCTATCAGGAAATGAAAGAGATGACTATATTAGAAAGATTTATTGGTCTGCATGATTTTATGTCATGATATGTTGTAATTGCTCTTTTAGAATTGATGGATTGATACACTTACCACCCTTTTGAGCATTAAAGAAAATAGTTATAGTTTTACTGTCTCCCTATGGGCTTCTCTGGTCAAATTAGGATGAGGAAATCAGTACTAAATACTCAGAGATCGTGACTTACTAAAATTTTGGTTTAGATCACTTTGATCTATCTCCTCTAGAATCAACAACTCAAAAATATTTGAAAGGAAAAAAATATGTAAGTTTCCCTTCAAGATAAATTAAATATTGCCGTTCTTTCATGTTTTCTAAGCAACAGAGAAGTTATATCTGATATATATCAAAATAATTAGTTGGTTCAGTAAATTCTTAGAAACAATAATTAAATCTTTTAACTAATTTATTTCTCTAAATCAACCAGTAAATTACATCAAATAATTACTCTAAAAAAATAGATTTTAGATAAAAGGATCTGAAATACTTGGATTCGAACCCCAGCTTCCCCATTTTTACTGCTAAGAGACCTTGAGTAGGTTTGTAATCTTTCTACAAAGTGGCACCAATACTAGTACCCATTACATAGAGCTATTGCAACTTTGAATGGAGGTAATGGAATTTAAATGCTTAACAGAATTCCCCTACGTTGTTATTAAACCAATACATGTTAGCTGTGAAATTTAGTCATATTACTAAATGGACACAGTCTGAGCATTCGTTTCTTCTTGAAGCGTTAAGTATTTGGATTCAAATCTGTTGTTATTTTCCTAACGCAGCACCAGGAGAGGAAGCAACAAAGTAAGTGAGCCCTCTATGTCTGACCTTTGGACCATTGTTCCAACGTACGATTTCCTAATCCCAACCCAGTGGAGTAACAAGAACTGACGTGTATTCCCCCTGTGACTTTCTTTGACAACTCACAGCAGTCTAGAATAGGATAGGATAGAATAGGCTGAATCATTTTTTAATCTTAAAAATCTTGGATTGTCTTCATTCTCTTCATTCTCTTCTGCTTGATATATTCTGAAAACAGTTTGCACAAGTTAAATTTCATCTTTTTCCTTCTAGAATACTATTAAATGTGTATTTTAAAAATCTGGTTCTCTTTTATTTTCTAGAAATCTATAAAACATGTACACATATATATTCACATGTTTAATGTTCCTAAATTTCTGTTTTGGAATTTTTATATCACATTAAAATCTGATATTAACATATTTGCAACTATTCTGAGCTAGATAACTTATGAGTGATATTTTGATATCATTAATTTCATTCGTTTCTCAGTATTTTTTACATGGCATCTTTGCCTTCATTGGATTTGTTTCACTGATGTTTTCATTAATTGTTTTTGCAACTTCAGCTTGGTCATTTATAGTCCTTGCCTTGGAAAATATATTTTAAAACAGAGATGTAGCCAAGAAAAATGACTGTGAAAGACCAATTTCTCATAGTCATATAAGTACTGTTCTTTATAAGTCTACAAATGGTAATTTATTTTTATAATATGCCAAAAGAACTCTTCCTTTTTGTGTATTATTTTGGTAAACTTTACTTTTTTAGAATAGTTTTACTGTTTTTAGAACAAATTTACAGACAAATTGCTGAGATAGTACAGTTAATTCCCATAAACCCAGTTTCTTTTACTAATATCTTATGTTAGTATACTTTGTTACATTTATATCTTTTACTAACTAAAGTCCATACTTTATTCAGATTTTCTTAGTTTTTACCTAATGTCTATTTTCTGTTCTAGGATTCCACATTTCATTTAGCTGTCATGTCTTCTTAGGCTCCTTTTGGCTTTGACAGTTTCGCAGATTCTCCTAGTATATGATGACCTTGACAGTTTTGAGGAGTACTTTGTATGCTGTAGAATGTTCTTTAACTAGGACTTGTCTGATTTTTTCTTCTCATAATTTGACTGGAGTTATAGGTTTTTGAAATTAAGACCACAGAGGTAAAGTACCATTATTCTCATTATATCGTACCAAGGATAAATGCTATCAACATGACATCACTGTTGATATTAACTTTGATCATCTACATTTTTGATCATCTGTATTTTGATATTAACTTTGATCACCTATATTTTTTAAAAACTAAGTTGCTCATTTAAAGGCCATTCTCATTTGGATACCAAATATTATGCAGACATTGCGTTGATGTATTCATGTTTGGGAATGTCTGCTCTAGACCAACTTTCCCACTGTTTCATTATGTGCATCAGCTTAAGGTGACATTGAGTAAGGGGCAGGCTTCTGATTTTAATTCAAATCCATTAACCCGTCCATGGAGGGATTCTAATCTGGGCTGGAGGTATAGGAGTGAAAGTGAGGGTTGAATATAATGACTTGGAAGAGGGTCTTATAAGAAATAGACAGTGGTCAGAACCCAGACACATGGACTCTTAGTAATTTATTTTCAGATAGGAAATAGAGTACCAGATTACAAACCGCTGGAGAATCTCAATTATGAAAATTGGGAGAATAGAGTGTACTGAAGAAAATAAAATCAGCACTCTTGTGTGCACGTGCTTTCTTAGGACTAATGCTGGTACTGCAATCTGGACCTAAGGCAGCAAGACTGATCAGACCCCACTGTCAGAATTTCACTAGTTGCTTGGTTGGGCTTGCAGAGAGATAACCTTGGTGACCCCAGCAAAGCATTTGGAGAAGGAATGGACTGGTTTTAATATAGTGTCAGTAGATGGAACACTCTGATCATTCATTTACGTGAAATAAAATTGAAGGACAAGGTGCCCATTGTTCAAATTGTACAGAGTCAGTAGCAAGCCCAGAATTAGAACTCAGAACTCTCAATTTTCCTGTTCTTTATTCCTTTATAGTTTGAGTTTTTATAAATCTCTATAAAATGTTTTTTTACATTTTTGTGTTATTTCTTTGTCTTATTTATTTTATCCAGATATTCTGGTTTTTCTCATATTACAGTACCAAATCATACAAGGACTAAACTAGATTTTGTTACTTCTTATATCAAGAACCAGATTGTTGAATTACATATAAGTTTATTTTCATTGGAGATGAAAGGGCGAAGCTAAGCTTCAGTCTATTTCTACTGACTATGCAGGAGAGAAAAATAGTCTTAACTGATTCTCAGATCATAGGTTATACTTAGAGAATTATCTCTTTTAAAGCAGAAAAACATATATATCTTTTTGCCTTTACACACAAAGCAAATTATATCTTAGAGCCCTTGTGAGAATAAATATGAAATACATATTGTATGAGGTGATATCGTTTGATGGAATTCCTATCTAGTCTATCTTAAAAAATAAACTAACAGTTTTCTTTTGATTTTGTTTTACAACTTTATTTTTACTTTTAAAAATCAAAATAGAATATAACATCCAAATGTCATAAATTTAAACTTTGTTAAAATTAATTTCTTCATAGGATCTTTACTAGCTTTTTATGGTTTATTCTTTCCAGCCCATAGCCTGTTTTTCTTTTTTTTTAACGCACTGAATTTTAGCTGTAAAATGATCTAATACCTTAATATGTAACCTGAATCAAAACTGACTCTTGAGTAAGAGTTCACTTTTAACAAATGTTTTAAAAAGTAGACCTTTCTAATTAGCTCTTGTTATAATGGCAGAAGATATATAATCCTGGTCTAACTAGAAATAATCTCAATGTGATAACACACATAAAATACATAGGGTTATGAAATGTAAAATTATACTAAAACATCAGCTAGGGAGCATTTAAGCCAAGAAAAGGATGACAGTATGACACTGTTTTCACTGCCCATCAACCAAGGATCATTTGCAATAACACACCTCAGGCACACAAATAGATGTGTAGTGCACATGGATAACAAATGCATTTCAGCAAGAGATTTCAGTGAATACAAAATTAGCTTAGGAGGAGGCTAGAGAACTTAAAATGTTCACACATAACTTTCCACCTCTTAAAGAAGAAACAACGAAACAAAAATCCACAAACTCTTTAAAGAGCAATGTTGAGAAATGAAGTGTTTGAGGCACTGAATAATGACATCTTCGCGATAGCTTCAATACACTAAACAGAATATGTCTGATGTCATCACCTTAAGTTATGAACATGTTCAAGATCAAGAAGCAAACCCAAAACAAGATCAAGAAGCAAACCCAATAACTGCCGGTTTTCAAGTGAGAAAAGAAAAGGGAAAAACGGTGGGGCTTCCCTGGTGGCGCAGTGGTTGAGAGTCCGCCTGCCGATACAGGGGACACGGGTTCGTGCCCCGGTCCGGGAATATCCCACATGCCGCGGAGCGGCTGGGCCTGTGAGCCATGGCCGCTGAGCCTGCGTGTCTGGAGCCTGTGCTCCTCAACGGGAGAGGCCACAACAGTGAGATGCCCGCGTACCGCAAAAAAAAAAAAAAAAAAAAAAAGGTGGATGTATATAAAATACAATTTCACTCTGCCGTGATTACTATTGTATTCCCAGTATATATACACAGCACTTAGTATATAACAGTCACTTAATATATTTTTTTGACTGACTTCTGAAGAAAAAATATCAGTAGAGATCAGAATGTAGCAAACTATTAGAAATTCATAGGTTGACTCAAATGTCATTATAGCTCAAGCTGTCCATTTCTCCCTTTTCCCAAACTGCTAGCAAGTATAGGAGATTTTCTCCTGGCCCCTTCTTTGTCAAAAGCGCTATGAAATGAATGTGTGAATCTAGTAACAGGTAAGAAGAGGAGGTGGATAAATATGGGTCAGGATGGTTGGCAATAATAATAAATTTGTAATAATTTTTGAGTAGAAGTTATTTATTAGATAAAAACAGAAGGAAAGAATATAGTTAATAAGAGTAAATAAGAGATAGTTCTTAGAACACACAGTAGTAGAATTATAGGGATATAAAAGAAGCATAGGGACATCATTAACAAGGAAAAGTGATTGAAAAGGAGTAGATGTTTTAGTCATAAAAAATTGTGTAAAGTTATATCAAGCATTTCTATAACTTATCCAAGAAGGTCTCATTTCATTGAAAGTAAAAGAAACTGATTGTTCACAGCATGAAAAATTATTGATCTTCTTTGTTACTGTGAACTTTAACCTTTTTGCCCACATCTCATTTTCATAGAATATGCTTTAAAAATTATTTTATGGTGAATCATAGTTTTATGACCTAGGGCTTACAAACAAATTTATTTCATTAATAAGCAGGAAAGACAAGAAACTTGATTGATTGCTAGAGTGATTTTCTTTTTCTTTTAGCAAACTGTTTCTTTCTGAAAACATATGTGTTCTAGAGTCCTCTTTAGTAGAATTTCTAAATGACAGGTGGATGAAACTTTTCCTCTTTTGAATTTGTCTTGATTACAAGAAATTAGCTAATTCCATCTCTCAGTTCCCCCCAAGTCAGTTACAGCTGTACATGCAGCATTATCTGAATTGGAAATATCCTTCAAAAAATCATTCATTTGCATGTCCTATTGCAAGAACAGGCAATAATTACTTGCCCTTTCTTGTTGCTCTTTAAATAAAATACTTGACAACACTCTACATAAATATGCTTTAAACTTTTGGATTAGCTCATCCATGTAGGATCCACTCAGAAAAAAAATTTCTTAGCTTTGCTAGATGGCTAAATGGAGGACCCATTTCTAGCACTGCAGATCTGCATATCAGTTTTATTTTTTCTGGACCAGAATGACACATGGCAGTTGACAATACAAAACAAGTCATATACACTGGGGTTAAATCAACAAAATATTCCACTCCACTTCCTTTGAAAAGAGGCACTAACTAGTGACCAACTATTCTAAGCAAAATGGGTATCAACACTTCCTCATAAAATTGGTAATAAAAATATCTGTTTTGCCTTATTAATTAGAGTACAAGTTTGGTTACCACAATAAAAATGAAACTAACACTTAACAATCTGGAGGTAGGCAGTTCAAGGTTAGCAGGGCTACTCTCCTCCATGAAGTCTTCTAGAGATTCGGGTTCCTTCCAATTTGTTGTTTGATTATCCCCTCTGATGTTCTCATCTTCAGAGTTCAAGGGGGCTATCTATGCCATCCATGTTCCAGTTTCAGAAGGAGGAAAGGAGATAAGCAGAGACCTTCCTTTAAGAACAAGACATGGAAGTTCTATACATCCATTACTCTCCTCATATCCCATTGTAACTTTGTTACAAGGCCATAGTTAGCTCCATGAGGGACTGAGAAGTTTGTTCTTAGTTTTGGTTGGCCACGTGTCCAACTAGGAACTCTTATTATGCAAGAAGGGGAGAATGAATTTTTGTCAGCAACTATCACTTTCTGTTCCACTTCCCAGATCTTAAAGTTGCGTAGAGGGTCAAGTAAAGTGATGGATGGAGCGGAGCTACGAATGTTAGCTGATAAAACAGTAAAAATGGTTACTGGTCTTGAAGTCAGCTACTAGGACCTGAGTGAGAAAACAGCTAAATGACCTTAACTAATCCCTGAATTTTAGTTTCTATCTATAAAAAAGAATTAGGTGATATTTATGTTCCTTTTCTATTCCTTGTATTATGATCTTAAAATTGTTTTTGTGCCTTTTGTTAAGTAGTTCTCTAGTCCTTATCTAGGGTCTTTGTGCCCAGGATGATTGCTTGGCATTATCTTGTCTAATTCAGATACTTTTCTCTCCTTACTCATTTTTTCCTCCTTAGTCTGACTCCAGATGTTGGCTGTTCCAATTACTACCCTCACTTCTGTCTCTTGCTTACAGCATAAATATTTACATTTTGATAAGTTCTTTGTGTGGTTTCTATAAAACTAGGAACAAAGTTGAAAACAAAAAGATATACCTCAGGAATTACGGCAATAATCAGGCCATTTAGTCTGTAAATCACAGTTGGAGTGGGCAATTAAATAGGTCTCCTCCCTACTGAGAACCCTGAAGCATTGTAAAATGTAGGACCTGGAACACTGGCTGGATTTAGCCAGGAATTCAAGATTAAAATGGGTCACCTCAGACATATAATAACACTTGTCAGGTGATAAATTTTAATAGCATTATCATAAATCTTGGGTTCAGCCTAAGTACTTAGCTTCTACCTATCTTGTTTTAAATCAGTTTGAAAGAGACAGAGGGGGAGACAATTACAATTACAGAATCTTTGAGTCAGAATAAAACTTAAAGGTCATTTCATTTAACTTCCCTTCCAAAGCAGAACTCTCTTTTCAACTTCTCAAAGGTGTTCATTCTATTTTTGTTTGATTGGAAACTCACTGCTTCCTGAGACTGCCTATTGTTCTATTGTTTACAATATTGAGAAATCCTCTAGTCTTGTGCTGATATATCTTTTCTCTTTTCTAATTACCTATATGTGGATTATGTGAATTAGACCTGGTTGAATGCTGTAAGAATCCACAAAATTTCATTCTCCTTGACTTGGAGTTTTGTTACTAAACACTAAAATGCCTGCATGAATTGTTTCATTACCAGATCTTTATTGAGTGCATGAGGTCAGCCAAGCACTGATTTCCTATAGCAGTGTGTCTTATGTTAGTCAAATGGGTTATGTTATGGTGCAGTAACAAACAACTCTAACATCTTAGTGGCTTAAAACAAAAAAGGTTTATTTATTGCTCTCATTACCTATTGTCTCAGGTTTATGGGCCTCTGCTTCATGTTGTTTTCATTCAGGGATGTGTAGCCTGATGAAGCTTTCATTATCTGTAATACTGCTGGTTAACATGGAAAAAGGATAGGAATGTGTTAGAATACTTCCTTTAAAAACTTTCACCCTACAGAGACCACACAGTGTCCACTCACATTTTACTGAATAAACTGTCTTATTAAAGAGAAGTACAACCCTACCATGTACAACCCTACTTCTTGTCTGAAAGAAGGCAAGCCAGAAATATTCATTCTCCAATAAAGTATTGATGAAAAACATGTAATATTTGATAAACAAATGGTCAATTTATTTTTATTATCATGTTCAAAGTATACTTTACTCTTCCTAAGGGAGACAACCCAAAAGTCCCATCCAGTGATAATGTAAATCTCATAGACTAGGACATCTGGATAATAAGCAGTAGGCTGTACAGCAGGTCTGAATATGGCTCCCTTTTATCTGGAGACATATAAATTAAAGATATGTTAGTTCCCTCTTACACCCCAATATACTCTGGTCATAGTAAAATAGGATGACTTCAGTAAGTATTCTGGTTTGGAAAGGGAATAATGAAAGACATACAGCAGATGCTAGTCTGGTCCAGAACAATTCTACTATCCCATAGAGTCAAAATTGTAAAATCTGCCTACCTTGGAGATAGAAAAATTCCTTGTATAGGGCTCTGGTTCCATTACCTGGGAGTAGCCCCCTTGCCCAGTGGTCCTCTGGGAATTCTTTCTTTTCTGTGATTCTTTGCGAACACATCTGAAAAATTGGGAGGGAGTATATGCCCTCTTTCAGAACTGAGTAACTTCCTAAGCCTACTTTCTGCCTGTAGATGATTGACAGTTCAAGGATTGACTTGAGTATAGGTCAGTGGCAGTTTTTTTTTAATCCAGGCTGGTGATTCTTAATGGCAATAAAATTCTCTGCAAACATTGTGAGTATCTAATCTTGTTGATTCCAGTCAGTACATTGTGCTAGCAATCCCTCCCACAGTTCTTTGTAAAACATGGTTGGTTTTTAGGGTAGCTATATTCTTTAACTTTCTCATTCACTTACCTCTAAATCTTGAATTATTGCAGATACTTTGTACCAGTTAGGCTTGGAGGAAAGCAATACTATTAAGCTCATTTTCTGGGAGATCCACCTTTAGTTCAGTCTCACTCTGAGACACATTCATCCATTCAGAAATTTATACGAGTACCCTTAACATGATCCTTGCCTGTGAGGCTGAGTTTTACTTGGCATATATTGCTCAAAGACTATAAATTTTATTTTGGGCTGGGAAGCATTTGTCTCTTTTCTCTATATTCCTGAATTTGGGGACAACTTGCGTTCCTTTTTGTTTCCAAACAAATATTTAATCCAAAAGTTAATATTTTCCTGACCAAATCTCTTTCTTATAATGCCTTGCAAAGTGTAGCTAATAGCTACCTATATATGCCAAATATTTTTTCTCCAACTTCTTTTCCAAGAGTTTGAAGTTCATTGGGTACATGATCTACCTACCAAATTATTACAAGTGGCAATTTTACCAGATGTTCCCCCACTGCTTAACAGATAATAGTTTCCGATAACAGCTTCTTTTGTACCTACTGCCTACTAATTGCTAAACCAGTGCCACATTTTGCAGCTTTTTTTTTTTTTTTTTTGTGGTACGTGGGCCTCTCACTGTTGTGGCCTCTCCCGTTGCGGAGCACAGGCTCCGGACGCACAGGCTCAGTGGCCATGGCTCACGGGCCTAGCCGCTCCGCGGCATGTGGGATCTTCCCGGACCGGGGCACAAACCCGTGTCCCCTGCATCGGCAGGCGGACTCTGAACCACTGCGCCACCAGGGAAGCCCGCAGCTTTTCTTGTTACAGCTGTCTTCTCGTCTTGTTCAATGTCTATGTCAATCAAGATGTGCTAGATTATGCTCTGGTAAAGAACACCCACAAAATTTTAGTGGTCCATAACAACAAGGACTTACTTTTTGCTCACACTATATGTCACTATATGTACATTGGGCTATAGTGGTTATAATCTATATTGTCCTCACCTGAGCATATAAGTGAGGGAGCCTATTTGGAGTGTTGCTGAGTATCATGACAGACAGATGGGAACTTTAAAGGCTTCTGCCCAGAAAAGCAAATGTTGGTTTTATTCATATTTTATTGGTCAAAACAAGTCACATGACCACATTTAACTTAAAGTGAGGGAAGAAATGCAATATTACTATATGTCTAGAAGCAGAACCAGAAATACTGGTCATCAACACTAATGACTATCCTGCTCCTTTTAATTTATATAAAAGATTAGCTTGTTTCAAGTCTAGAAGGTCTAAAGCTCTAACTGTGCTAGCTTTTGCACATGTAACATCTGAACATGATTTTATTATTCAAACATTTGTGGAGCTAGAATATATTAATCAACTAGCCATAATAAAATATTTTATTGATACCAACTACATTCAGGATAAAGAATAAAATAAAGGCATTGAAAAATAAACCAAGATTCTCCATCAAGAATATTTATTTACTAACAGGGATCTAGAAGGTATGGTATTTTCCAAATGAAGACATTCATAGTTCATGCCACTCCATGAAGTCTTTGATCAAGTAGAATTCATTTCTAATTTTCCTTTACTCCCCTTTCTTGTATGTGAGGTATACATTGGGGCACATTTGTGAAGATGTCATTTAAGGGGCTTAGGATTTTATTAATTTGTTCAAGGCAAAAGACCATCTTCTTTTTTAAAAAATTCATGGTACCCAGTAATGCACTAGTACATGGAAGGGCAGAGACATTTCATGAACAACAATAACAACAAAAAATGATATCCTTTTAATACAGGGTTAATTTCATTGAAATGTGATTTATATTCACTAAGAAACAGAAGAAAAATAACTGCAAAAGAACTAGGCACAAAAGGTGTTTCAGATGAGCTATTTGTTTTAAAAAGCAAGAACAAAATAAAACAAAACAAAAGCCAAATAAACCTAGAAGATTTTGACAATTATTTTCTATAGTTAGTAAGGATGACCAGGAAAATCATCATTTTGGGGGTTAGTAGCATAGTTGTTTTCTTATTGTTATTCATGTTCTTAGTTTACTCTTAAAAAAAAAAAACAATTCTCAAAACTGATGTTCAGTTGATTAAATAGCAAGACTTCGGTCTTACACAGGATGTCTTTTTTGTAAAACTAAAGTCCATTATGTTTATCTCTGCACATAGTTATTGCAGCCATTTGAAGTGTTTCAAAAAGGGATTAGTTTTCTCTTAGAGCACTCATGGGTCATAGAATTAACAGGAATCTCAGAAACCCCTGTGGTCACTCTTCCACTGAGATCACTGAGATAACATTTCTCTCGTTTCCTTTCTTTCAGACCTCTTCTCTTTCAAATCCATGATGCACCGCACTGTTGAATCGATTTTTCTTGAAACCCTTCTTTGTCCATATCAGTTGAAGACACAAACAACTTTGATTCCCTATTGTTTACAGGACAAAGTCCAGATTTCTTGTGCTTGCATTCAAGATCCTTTATAGTGTTTACAACAATTTCTTTTCTCTTCCAAGAGAATAGAAATTCTCTTTATCATTTCTTCAAGGTGCCACAGACATCTCCATTTCTGGGGACCTGAAATATTCTCCCTGCCATGGCAATTTGTACTCAGACTTAAAATCCAAGTGATTTTTCTCCATGAAGACTGCCTCATATTCTCCTACTCTTAAAATTGATATTAGATGTTTTTTATTCTCTTCCCTCCCCCAATAACTTACATATGCTGTTTGTACAAAGGGGTGCAATTATCAAGTACTGAAATGGTTTCATGAGCCAAAGAATATATTTTTTAAATTCCTCACAAGACCAAGCTTATAGTAAGTGCTGAATTAATCCTTGTTTATTGACCTTGAGACATTGGTTTAGTCTCCATCTCCTGGCAAATCCATAAATTAGCAAAAAGATTAGACTAGATTATTTTCTCATTCTCTAAAGCCAGAAACTCTTTTTAATGTTCTTCCCACTCACTCTCTGTCTCATTTCCAGGTTAAGAAGAACTTACTTCAAAAATTCTCGAGAAATTTTTTCTTAACTGGATAACACCTTGCTTGTTATTCATGAATGTGAATTATAATCACTTTTGATGTTTTAAAAAACTAGACTTGACTTCCAAATACTCTAAGTCAGCAAATAAGTGTGAGGACAAGCATCTGTACTTTTAAAAATTCCACAGGGAATCCCAATGGGAGCTTATCTATTCAGAACCACTGCTCTAATACCTTGGAACTCTCGGCCTATATTTTTTAAAAGAAGGGACCAATCTAGTCTTGATCATCTTAAAATGCTCATTATAACCTTCATCTTCCTCTTCTTCACTTTACCTTTCATGCGGTGGTTCATAGCACATTAATTTTAGGTACAAAGTATTGGTGGCTCTAAGACTTATTTTCATCAGACACAATTCGGTCTTTTCCATCCCCATTGTTCCACAACTCTTCAAAACATCTCTTATAGACCACTTGAAACGGAATCATCCAAGTGGCTTTGTAAATACCTCAATTCTTGGGCTTCCCAACAGACTTATCCTCATGTATACTAAAGTTTGAAAACCACTCTAAACGTTATTCACCATTCTATAATGTAATTGAGTATATCAATGGTAACAAACCTGAAATCATAGATTGACATGAAGCTTCATAGGAGAACCTTGAAAGAATAGTTGTAGCACACTTGCTTACTTTGCTAATTTAATTATTTAAGGTGCAAGCTAGACCGATACATAAGTAGATGACCAAAATATTCCATGGCTTAAATAAGATAAAAGCTTGATTCTCACTTAACAGTTCAGATGTGAGTGGTCCAAAGCTGACAGAGTGAATATGACCCGTGAGATCATCCAGAGACTCATGCTGAAGAGAGAGTTGTCTCTGTCATCCTGAACATGTGACTGCCCCAGATGTTGCCATTTCTTGGTCAGCAAGAGAGAAAAAGATTTCTCAGAGCAAGTAGACTTTTCTTATAAAAAAATGAAAGTGGCATATATTAGTTCAGCTCATGATTCATTGGCATGCACTTAGCCACTACTCACACCTAGCTGTAAGGGAGGCTGGTAGCCTCTCACTAGGTAGCCGTGTGCCAAGCTACAACTCCAGCATTCCTGATAGTTAAACAGAGAAGATGGAAATGGATGCTAGTGGTCCATGACTGGTTTCTGCCCCAGATAAGCTCTATTCGTTTTTGTCTTTGCCTTAACTTCTCACAAGAAACTAGAGTTTGGGGGAAAAAATGTGATATCTGAAAAATAAAGTATGTAAAAATTATACTGTATAGTATATGTAATATATAAAAATATGTTTTTAAAGTGTTCTGAGAGCCAATTTTCGATATGGGGGGGCTGGGGGGGTTCCCACACCAATAAGCAATTCTCAGACACCAGCTGGGTGTCCTACCATTCAACTCAATACTGACGGCATCTACCTGGAGATAGTATCCGATTCCATAGGCTAAGGGCTTAGTCCTACATGACTGCTCCCCCCTCCATTTCAGGCTCCAGTCACAAGTCCAGGTTGTCACCTGGGCTTCTGATCAACTGGCTATAGATCAGAGGTTCCAAGACCCCTTCCTTGGGTTTGTCTAATTTGTTAGAGTGGCCGACAGAACTCAGGGAAAATTTTACTTAATAAATCCCCAGTTTATTATAAAAGGATATAACTCAGGAACAGCCAAATGGAAGAGATGCTTAGGGCTTGGAGCTTCTGTGCCTTCTTTGAGCATGTGCCCCTCCCCCAATCTCCACATATTCACTGCCCTGGAAGCTCTCAGAACCCTGTTCTTTTGGATTTCCTGAAGGCTTTATTACATAGGCACGATTGATTAAATCATTGGTCATTTGAGAGTGATTCAACCTCCAGCCCCTCTCCCCTCCCTGGAGGTGGGAAGTGGTGAAGCTAAGAGTTCCAACCCTCTAATCACAAGGTTGGTTCACCTAGCAACCAGCCACTATCTGCCATCCTTCAGTGACCAAGGGGTTTTCCAAAAGTCACCTCCTTGGGCTTCCCTGGTGGCGCAGTGGTTGAGAGTCCACCTGCCGATGCAGGGGACACGGGTTTGTGCCCCGGTCCGGGAAGATCCCACATGCCACGGAGCGGATGGGCCCGTGAGCCATGGCTGCTGAGCCTGCGCGTCCGGAGCCTGTGCTCCGCAACGGGAGAGGCCATAACAGTGAGAGGCCCGTGTACCGCAAAAAAAAACAAAAACAAAAGTGACCTCCTTAACATAACAATAGGCACCTTTATGGCTCTTATGACAGGAAATTGCAAGGACTTTAGGAACTATGAGCCTGGAACCAGTAGACAAAGACCAAATATATATGAGAAGTATATTTTGTCATTTGAATGACCAAAATATATTTCTTATAAATCACGATATCACAACTTTAATACTTATTTATATTAGTTACTTTATATTAATAATTTAAGTAAATAATTTAAGAAATAATTTATATTTCCTCCTTGTAGTTTGGAGCATCATTAAGCAAATTATCCAACTGACAGATAACTATAACCTTGAATCAAAAGCCTCACTAATATGTAATTAAATTATATTAGTTATTTCTTTGATCTACACACCCTGCCATTTCATTGCAAAAATAATTTTATTTGGTATGATTTACTGTCTTTCCAAAGCTAGTCTAGTTCTATGAGTCTTCATTCAAGGCCTCATAATACTTTTGTTTTACTTTTCTCAGTAATCTGGCTGACTAGTGTGAGTTGCTAAGTTTGCCCTCTTCCACTCTCTTTGAGGAAGGGCACTCCTCTGCTTTTCTCCACTTTCCAGAGGCCTCCTCTGTTCTCTCTGTGCACTCAAAGGTGGAGCTTGTTGTTCTGTAATATCACCTGCCAATTCCAAGTTACCAGAAGATTGTAGTATAGATGCTCTGTTGATTTGTGTAAATCCTGATTTTGTTTAACATAGCACATGCCTCTTTTCCCTGGCTTTTTGCTTTCTTATCATAGCAACTTTCTTATTTGTCTATTCAACATTCAGTTGTTGAAAACGTACTCTATACTAGGCCACTGCGCCAAGGGCTAGAATTGGAGAAACTGCTCCTGCCCTTAAAGAGTACATAAGGTAGTAGCAGAGGCAGAAGCTAAGCCAATATGTACAATAATGTTATGAGTGTTGAGATTAAAATATAAATAGGTATAATGGGAAACATTTGAAGTTCAGTAGAATGATAATTCCAAAGCCCCTGCTTCTTAAGTTTTGATATTTTTTTCCTAAGTACCGTTTTCCTGCTTTTTGTACCATTATTGTTTTTCCTGTTTTACTTAGTTGAAGAAAGTTTTCTATTAATTTTCTTATGTCTCTTCAACCTTAAGACCCTTGATATTGTTCCTATGCAAGTGGACTATTTTTCTGTTTTCCTCAGTGACCTGGCCTGTTTTCAACTTCTCGTAGGATTCCCACCAGCCCTTTGAGCCACTCACAGCTCTAGATTGAACCACTATGGCATCCTGCTGCTTTTCCCATCTGTCCCCTATTCCTGTAGAAATTCCTATTCCTGCTGAAGTATGAGTTTAACGCATGAGCTGACCTGTTAGACTCTCTTGCCTCTGAACTATTCTTCTATCTGTATGCTTTCTATAAGTATCTGGCATGTCATTTTGAAATATTGGCTCTTTTACTTCCTGATCTCAGCTTCACAAGTAAAATAATGTTTTCATATCATTATCATTATACTTCACATTTTAGAGGTTTTTACATATTGTCACAATCATTTCTGCTCTCCACATTTTATGAATAAAAAGCAAAAGTGCAGTGAGGGTATATGATTTGGTATGTGATTTGATTGCAGTGCTATAGTTAGTAGGAAATTAGAGTTTAAACTCAAACATTCTGATTTTAAACTCCCCAAGTCTACTACATTCTTTGCAGAAGCAACATTTTGGCCTTTTCCACTAAGGTTATATCTGCTATGAAAAACTTCTCTCAATCTTTATCACCTGAGATATCGTAAATCATTTTCCTGCTATTAACAAATAGAAATTACGGATATATTTAAATTTCATAAAAATTATGAGTGTTAAAGAAAGGAAGGGAATTGCTGGTGCTAGAATCAAAGGGAAGCTTAAAGCCAGAATGGTAAGTTAGACTGTTTTGCTTTGGCAGCTCTAAGACTGGAGGGCAAGGAGGTCAGCTTATGTCTGAGTATAGGAACTTGGTGCTAATAAATAGAGCTGACTGATCATTGTTGGAATAAGATATATAACCTTGGGGCTTCCCTGGTGGCGCAGTGGTTGATAGTCCGCCTGCCGATGCAGGGGACGCGGGTTCGTGCCCCGGTCCGGGAAGATCCCACGTGCCACGGAGCGGCTAAGCCCGTGAGCCATGGCCGCTGAGCCTGCGCGTCCGGAGCCTGTGCTCCGCAATGGGAGAGGCCACAACAGTGAGAGGCCTGCGTACTGCAAAAAAAAAAAAAAAAAAGATATATAACCTTGAAATTGAGTAAAAGAAAGGGAACTAACAGCCATGCTAAATTTGCACCCCTACAAAGAATGCAGTTAAAGAGGAAGTAGGAAAAGTTTACTCACCTGCACAAGAATGTAACAAAGAAATAGACTCTACCATAGCCCTCAGTAGGAAAAAGATATTCCATTGAGAAATTGAAGCCCAGTTCAGAAACACAAATGGGCATGGAGTCTGAAGTTATTTTGCAAATGTTTTGCTGGACTCCTCAAGACAGACAATTAATTTAAAAAATATTCTGAACTAGTGAACACCCTGAGGGTTTGAAGAAGCAAAGACAAAACAATTATGTAACACCCAATCCAGGGTGTATCAGACTTGTACAGGAAAAAAATTCCCACTAAAAATGAGCTCATGAGAAAAAATAGAATGCACACAAGGACATATTACACCTTGAGAGAGTTAGCCAACACATATTTAAGGACTAGCTCTCTTGGAACTTGACCTATTAAAGCAATTGAATAGAGGTCATGTAATAATCACTGCACTATTAAAATGATTTAAGAAGCAAAAGGAGGATGAGAGTCATAGAGAAATAAGAGAAGACAATGACAAAGTAGCTTTCAGATTTGACAAAGAACAAAATAAAGCATCTACCAATGAAGAAAGTAGTCACCGAAGCTAAAAGTCATGAAGTGGTTATATAGAACATTATACAACTGAAGAGATTTTCAGTGAAATAAATCTGAGAATTCTACACAGAGTGAAGCACATAGGATAAAGAGATGGGAAATATGAAATAGAAGGTAAAAGAGGTAGAATGGAATGAGAATATGATGATCAATATGAACCACCTCTAAGAGTGAGAGTGTGTAAAAGTTATCATTTACTCTGAATGTTTAAATGCATAGAATAACCCTATGTCTCAGATTCTAAGATCATGACGAAACCTTCACCTGATGCAGGATTGTGGGCATGGCTGGAAATTTGGAATGAGAGTTTAAGTGCACCCAACTTTCTGAGAATGGGATGGGGGAGGTGTGGGTTTAAGAAATCCCAGAATTCATTTATTTTATTTTATTGCTCTAAACTTTAATAGCTCTAACATTATTTTTATCTTTCATCTAAGGTATATGTGATTGTGTCTGCCTGTGTATATCTATGTAACTCAAGTCTGACTACTTGTCTGGCTCGTCATTACATTTGGAATCTGATGTTTGAAAACTAATGCTTAATGTACCTAGAAATCAAAACTTCTTTTTCTGCCAGTCAGACATGCCTGGCTGGCACAGTAGAACAAAAAGATCATCTACCTCTTGACATGAGCTTTTGAAGAATTTTTCTCCTTACTAAGAATGGAGAATGTAAATATATAGAGCAACTATTAACAGATTAACAGATCAATACAGTAATAGCAGGGGACTTCAATACATCACTTTCAATGATGGAGAGATTATCCAGACAGAAAATCAATAAGGAAACATTGGACTTAACTCATTAGATCAGATGAACCTAACAGACATATACAGAACATTCTATCCACAACAAGAAGAATACCTTTTCTTCTCCAGTGTACATAGAACATTCTACAGGACACATCATATGTTATCCTGCAAAACAAGTCTTAATAAATTTAAGAGTACTGAAATCATATCAAGCTTCTTTTCTGATCACAATGGTATGAAAATAGAAATCAATTACAAGAAGAAAACTAGAAAATTCACAAATACTTGGAGATTAAACAATATACTCCTGAACAACCAAAGGGCCCAAGAGGAAATCAAAAAAACAAAACAAAATCTTGAGACAAATGAAAATGTAAACACAACATGCCAACACTTATGGGATGCAACAAAAGCAGTTCTAAGAGGGAAGCTTATAGCAATAAATGCATACATCAAAAAGGAAGGAGGATCTCAAATAAACAATCTAACTTTATAGCTCAAGGAACTAGAAAAAGAAGAATAAACTAAGCCCAAAGTTAAGCAAATGGAAGGATGTAACAAAGATCAGAGCAGAAATAAATAAAATAGAAACTAAAGAGATAATAGAAAAGATTAACGAAACTAAACTCTTCTTTTAAACATAAAGAAAATAGACAAACTGTTAGCTAGACTTACCAAGAAAAAAAGAGTTCAAAGTAAATAAAATCAGACATGAAAGAGAAGATATTACAAGTGATACCACAGAAATACAAAGGATCATAAGAGACTACTATGAAAAATTATACATCGGTAAATTGGACAACATAGAAGAAATGGATACATTTCTAGAAACATACAACCTTTCAAAATTGAATCATGAAGAAATAGAAATCTGAATAGACCAAATACTTGTCAGGAGATTGAATCAGTAATCAAAAACCTTCCAATGAGGAAAAGTTCTATCCCTCCCCACAGGTTCTTCCTCTTAACTCACTGTCTTAGAGAAAAGTACCCCACAATACTATGTCACACACCTGAACTTTCATACACACACACACACACACACACACACACACACATCTATACATACATTTGGTCACCATGTTTTGCTATTTTATCTGTTTAATAGTTTTTGGCTCTGCCCCTTCATCTCCATCTCCATAGCTCCAACCTTACTTCAGCCCTTCATCATTTCTCATTTAGATTACTGCCACCGCACCTAACTGAATTTCTTGACTTCATCCTTGCAGTTTTATCTCCCCCATTCTTGACTCTATTTCCACTTCTTCCTCACATTGCAGTATCAAAACATGCCATTCCTCTGATTTAAGTGTTTGAGGTGGCTTGTAGTCTTTGGGATGGAGTCCAAATTTCTTGGCATCCTATTCATGGCTCCTTGTGATCTGACCCCAAATTACCTCTCCAAATACCATCATACAACTGCCTTATCCTCTGTGCGCCTGTAATTCTCTCTCTGCCACCTCTGTGTCTTTGCATACTCTATCCCTGCTGTTTTGAAGGGCCTCCATGCCCCCTTTGTGTAAGTAACTCAAAGATTTTAGGAAGTTTCACTGATTCATTCTCTCCCAAGCCTCTTCCTTAGTCTGAGTTAGGATGCTCACCCATATGGCCTCATCCCCTTAGTGTCTCCTTTTATAGCACCTTGTGCATTTTTCTGTCTTAGCACTTACCTCAATGTGGTGTGATGATCTGTGTACTAGTATGATTCTCCCAAAAGAATTGTTAGTTCTTTGAGGGCAAGCACCAGGTCTTATCTGTATTTGTTTTCCAAGCATTTAGTAGAGTGTCTGGCACAGACAATGAAGGCTGTCCCATAAGTGAATGAGGTGGTTACAGAGTTATTTTCTTTGGAAGGGTTCCTTCCTCTCTTGTCAGTCCTTTTATTGCTTTTATTTCCAACTTAAGCCAGAGTCTTTCTCTCTGATCGCTTTTTCTAAAGTAGTCAAAGTGGATTTGATTTGCTTCTAATAGCCTTTCAGTTTCAGAATCATATCACTGTCCATTTAGGCTCCTCTACATGAGGCCACAGTCAATGATTTTACCTAAGTTGCAGGGAGAAAACATTGAATTCTCTTTTTATTTTCCATTTTTAATTTTTATTGTTTCTTTAATTAATCTTTTGGTTCAGCATTGCCTCTCTGACTTTTCCCCACTTCTCTCCTCTTTCAGATATTTTATTTGTCCCTCTGTACCTCTTTGGTTTGCTTCATTTTCTCTTTGCTTTTTCTTATGCTGAAGCTAAAAGCAGTCTCACCTTTTGTTTTTTCCTATAGGTCAATCTCTGGTCCATGACAAATTAATACAAACTTTTGTATTGAATATGTAATGGTTTCTCTCTGTGCTTAAAAAAGAACACACAGCACACAAACAAAGTTGGAAAAGGAATATTTATCAGAAGAGAAGTTGGAAAAATTGGAATAAACATATTGATCTATCACAGTCTTTTGATTGTGCTAAAATGAAACCAAGTAACTAACCATCCAGAATACTTACTAGCCTCTTCACACATAAAACTGCTTAACTTCCAGCATAAACAAGGTTTACTGCTCTCTGAGTCAATATCCAAATGCTGAAATTTGCCTTATGAAAAAGGAAAATCTGTAGAATAATAATTTTATGAAATACTCCTTTTAATGCAGACGTTTATAGTAATATTTTGAAACAAAAGTTACTCACACCAATTACATGACAGCAGATTGAAATAGAAAAAATGGGGCTATTATCTGGGTTTTTTAATTAATGCAAACTATTTATAGAATAATAATGGAACATACATGGAGGAAATATGTTATCCTGGTTACCAAGGAGAGGCAGTGAAATCATACGGAGCTGGGTTAGAGTTCTGGCTCTGCAACTTTTGTCATTTGACCTTGGGTAAAACTTCAGTTCTTCATATACCAATGTGTCTAGGATTAAATGCATTAAAGCATTTAGTACAGTTCCTCATGTGTAGAAAATACCTAATATATGTAAGTAAATCAGTAATATAATAATTATAATTAATTGTTTTTCTTATTCTCCTTTTCTCTTCATTCTTGTCATCTGACTTACCTACCTAGTTTTAAAACTCTCACTCTTCTTACCTCTTCCTAAATCAGTACTTTTCAAAATGTGTATTGTGACCCATTGGTGGGTCATGAAATCAGTTTAATGGGTTGTGATCTGCATTAAAAATGTAATAGAATTTAAAAAATAGTGAATTGTATGTACTAAAAGTATTTTTTTCTGAAAAATTTCAGTTATACATATGATTTGACTGATAGTTTAAAAGGATTCTTCTGGCTGCTGTGTGTAGAATGGACTCTAGGTAGGTACGGATGGAAGTAGGAGCCTATTGCAGTCATCCAAGGGAGAGATAATGAAGAATCAGTCTAGGATGGAAGGAGTAGAGGAGGTGAAAAGTGGCCAGATTATGGACATATTTCATGAATAGAGGCAACATGTTTTGTTAATATAACTGGATATAAGGTATGAAAGAGTATTTTGTACCAAGCAACTGAGAGAGTGGATTTGCCATTTTATAAGATGAGGAAGTCTACAGGAGTGATAGGTTTTGGGTGGGGGGTGTGGGACAGAGAGCTGGAGTTTTATTCTGGATATGTTAAATTTGAGATGCTTATAATTATGGACATGGAGATGTTAGGTATGCAGTTGCATATAGAAGTCTAAATTCAGAGGCAAGTTCTGGGCTGGAGATGCAAATTTGGAAGCCGTTAAGATATATATGCTACTTAAAGTCATGAGTTTGGATGAGATAACCAAGGGTGTGAGTGTAGTTGGAGAAGGTAAGAGGTCTGAGGTCTGAACCTTGAGGCACTGTGACATCTAGAACTTGGGAAAATAAATAACTGCAAGTAAACAAAGAAACCAAGATACTGCAGCCAGTGAAAGAGAGGGAAATACTCAGGACAGTATGGTGTCCTAGAGCTAAGTGAAGAAAGTTCAACAGGAGACAATGATTACCTGTGTCTAGGGCTATCAGTAGGTTACTCTGGTGGTAGAGTGTAGGTAGTATACAAGGCAACTGGTGGTCATTGATGACTCTCACAAGCACCATTTTTTTTGAAGTGGAGATAAAAGCCTTCAGTATATGTTTTGTGCATACATGGGTTTTTAATAAGTGTAATTGTTATGCTGTAAGTCTCTGTTCTTTCTTTTTCTTTCAATGGCATGTTTTAAAAAATTATTCTAGGTTGTGTATCTAGGTTGCCTTTTACTTGTTCATTCTACCACATTTTAAACTCCATTTTCCTAATGATTGAGACCTAAGTAGTTTCTAAGCCACAGCTATAATGAACATTCCTGTCCCCTTTTGGACCTGTGCAAGTACAGTAATTCTTCGAGAAAGATACCTTGAACTGTGATTACTGGGTCATAGGGCATTTACAGACTCAACTTTCACAAGATATTGTCAATTTGGTTTCTTGAGTAACTGACCCAGTTTACCTTCCCACCAGCAGTATATGGGAGTTCAATCTCTTCATAACATTTTTTTACACTTGGATTTAGCTCCTTTTCTGATCTTTTTTGTCATTCTAATGAGTATTCTGTGATTCTCTCAATGTTTTAATTTGCATATCTCTCATCATTAATGGCTTCAAATATTTCCATATTGATGTTGGCAATTTGGACTTCTCCTTCTATGCATTTGCCTAGTCATATATTCTTTGTCTAGTTTCATGCTCTTTCTGAACCACTTGTTTCTTTTTATGATGTCTAAGTTACACACTAATGACATTTTCTTTGTCATTATTTGCCAGCTTCCACCACATATGTCTACCTTTCTTTGGGACTTCAGAGTCTGTGTTATAGTTTTCCTCTTTATTTTATCTTAAGCCTTCAAATCAATTGGATTTAAAATCCAACTGACACTTTAATCTTATATTTCTCTCACTTTCTCAGCTCCATTGACCAGATCTCTAAATTCAACCAGCAACTGGAGCATCTTTCAGAATTTTCTACCTTCAATCTTTCAAAATAAGAGCTTCTCTCTTTTACTACAACCATTATACCTTCCAGTTATCCCACTGACCAATCCCCTATTGAACTTCCTAACACATTGACTAACATCCCTCGGTCCCCATTTGGCACTCAGGTGCAGACACAGTTCTGTTCAAGAAAAATCTGAGGATCCTTAAGCCAAATGTTTCATTCTTCAAGAAACCACACAGTCCTGCATTGAACTCACATGGCATTAAGTTGGTACTACCCTACATGTCACTGTTTCTGGCTTAAGTGTCCTATTAGGTTGTAAGTTGTTTGAGGGCAAGCATGTCATCATATTCCAATATAGCATGTGAGTTTAGAACATAAGCCTGCTGGTCTTGGTTCAAATCTTGGCTCTGCCCCTTAATAGCTGCATGGTTATTATACCACTTTGTCCCTCAGGTTATTATACCACTGTTGTGATAATTAAACAAGTTACTATATGCAAAGCTCTCAGAAGAATGTCTGAAGATTGTGCTGCTCAATAAATGTTAACCATTGCTATAAACATCACTGTCTCCTCTACTTCCATCCCAGTAACTTGTTGTATATGTTAACAGTGCACATTTTAAAAATGACTTGAATGTGAATGTAATATACTATAAGTAGTAGGTGAAATGACAGTCGGGAGTAAAAATGGGAAGAGGCAACCGTTTTATATCACTCTTTCTCTGTACTTTTGATTGGCCCATAAAATGAGAACTTCACAGATATTGTGAGGAAGCTACTATCTCTCCACCTCCTCATGCCTGCCTTCTAGGAGAAAGGCTATCTTGATTGGTGAGATGGAGAGAATCACTAAGCATGCCTTCTTGAGCTTTATTTTTGCTCTTTCTTTTTACCCACACTTCCTGCAGACCAAGACCTTTCTTCTCGTTATAGTAAGCATACTGGTGCAGGCCTTGCCCCTGTGTAGGGAGACACTCTTTCCAGAGGAAATAGGAAAACCTGTGTTTGTCTTGTGTACAAACCAAATTCTCTAATCCAAATTCAAAAGCAATAAAGCTATTTGATTCTTATCTGATTTCTGTCCTTTATCACTTTGTTTATCCTCTGAAAAGTTCCAATAAGAAGGGAGATACATAGTAAGATAAAGTAAGAGAGAGAAAATAAATATGAAGAAACAGATAGAAAGGGAATTGGCCAGCTGTAAATGATAGACTGGAGACTTTTTCATTTTTTTTAGGACAGGAAAGTCCATGGAAGAACAAGGCTGGTGACTGATGATGAAAGGAGTAGATCCAAGGAGGTGTTAAGGGGGCTGTAGATAGTTACAAATAGGGACCACATGTCCTGACGTTTCTGGGATCATCTAGGTTTATGCTTGTCCAGTTTAACATTTCTCTAACAAAGGTATCCCAGGTTACATAATTAGTTATATAATTACCATAGGCATTGTAGAAAGGACAAGGCTCCTCCTGGTGCATGATTATGGGAAAAATAGATGAGCTGTTTCATGAGGAATGTGATTTTTAAGTGATGAGTAGCCACGTGTTTCTAGTTTTAAATGAAAATTGTGTATTATAAAGCTTCTTTGAGGAAACATGGTCATTAATGCAAGGATGGCCAAAAAGACTGTCTTTGTATATCTATTTCAGTGGTTCTCAAAGTCCAAAAGACTGTCTTTGTATATCTATTTCAGTGGTTCTCAAAGTGTGGTCCCTGTAACAGCAGCATCATTGTTACTTGGGAACTTGTTAGAAATGACAATTCTCAAGAGCCCCTCAGAATAACTGAATCAGAAACTCTGAGAGTAAGGCCAGCAATTTATAGTTTAATAAGCCCTCCAGGTGAATTTGATGCTCACTAACATTTGAGAATCACTGGCCTAGTTTATATGTAATAACTGTGAAAGGAGGAATATTATTGTGCTGTAATCTGTCAATCAATCAACTATTTTTAAAGAATCTACAAAAACTCTCTGTTGGGTGCTTTATCCTATGAAAGATAAAACAGAGCACAAAAATATAAAAGAAGCAGTCTCTACTCTTTGGAAGATTACAATCTAGTTTGGGAAGATTGCACCTACACCCATAAGAAGTTGTCTAGTAATAGAAAATGGTAAATAACTAGGTAGACTAAAATTCCCATCAGAATTCAGAAAAGAATTCCCAGTGGGAGAGCTTAGTCAGGAAATATTTTGTGGAGGTCATAGAACTGGGAGAAGAGAACAGATGGGAAATGGCAGGAACTGGTAGAATCTAACTGGGGAAATAAGATCAATTGACAACAGTGTTCACATCAGTAGAACATTAGGGTATTTCAATGAATACCCTAATTCAGTGGTAAAGAGATTGAAAAGAGATTCAGAGGTAAAATATATTTTGGAAGTTTGGGATTAAACAGAGTTAAATAAGCATTTTTAAACTGTATATACTTCTCAGAGTAGTTAAAATTCTAAAGTCCAATGTAGAGCTCCGAAAGGGATTATGATACTAGTTTAGTTGTAGTTCTCAGAAAAGCAGATGCCAAAATGGGATTAGATCCCTGAAAACTTTCTGAAGTGGAAACTCCTTGAATCATCACAGTATATGTAGCTTACTAAGGCATCCAACATGCTAGCTACTTCTTGCTTATCCTGTTACACTTAGAATTATGTCATTGATGTAAGAGATCAAAGCAATGTTCTGTAGGATGTCCAGACAATCCAGATCTCTTTGGACTTTATTATAAAAGATGGTGGGAGAAATAACATAGCCCTCATAAAAACTGTAAATGAATATTGTTCATTCCATGCAAATGGAAACTGTTTGTGATCCTCTTTTCTACTTGTAATAAAAAGATCACGTGGTAAAACAGTGGCAGCATACTACTTTTAAACTTTGCCAATCTGCCCTGGCAATGCCATACCCAGCAGTGGAGATGAGAGCTACTACTTGATTGAACCTGCAATAGTATATAGTCTCTCTTCAGGATCCATCTGGTTTCTGCAAGTGCTACTCCAGGGAATTAAACAGAAATGATAACATCACCACCCTTGAATCTTTGAACTTTAATAGTGGACATAACCTCAAATTATCTCCCACTCCCGGAATAAAATATGTATTTTCTTTACTATTTTGGCTGGAAGTGGGGGGGGGTGGTTTCAGATGTTTCCACTTATTCTTTCCCAAGACCAATGAACCAATGTGGTGGTGATTCCAACTGCCAAGTATATCTATTCCAATTACACACTCAGGGACTGGAGAAATTACCATTGCCTGGGTCCTTGGACCTAGTGGGTCTACTATAAAGTGGACCTTAGCTGGGACTTCATTTATTACCTGGCCATCACAAGCCCCCAGTCCAACAGAGAGGCCATAATGATGGTTTGGGTTTCTGGGTATCAATGTCAGTTCAGACCTTATGTCCAATAGTCCTTGAAATGTATCATTATTCCCTTTCACCAGTGTACAGTTACATGAATATATGGCTAAAGGTCCCTTTGGGAAGAATCAGAGAAATGCAGGGTCCTTACTTCTAAGGAACCAGCTAATTCTTCAGTCAAAAATTTCTAGGTCTGAAAATTGGCCGAAGTCTGTGAACTGAGCAAGGGATCATGGCTTTTTACTGAGACTATTCCCTTCAGCCTTCTGCTCTTCCATTCTTGCTTTTTTGCTGGTTCTAGATATTAAAGTGTATTCTTGTTAGCTTCCAGCCTGTTTTATCTGGAAATGCCATACTCTAAAACCATCTCCACAACTCCTTCTAAGCCCCTTGACTGATCCTCCAATCATTTTGGTTGTTACAGTAATTTTAGCCTCCTGGCTTCTGTAGGTAAAGCACCATCCCATGGCCTCTAATATTCAGAGCTCCATCATCCCCAGTGATATTAACAAACCCATCTCTGACTGCCTCTCCTATAGTCAGACCTAGTCAGCAGAGGAGATACACCACTGAACAATTATGTGGTGCTGGTATCCCTCTTACTGGTGCATTGCTGGTAGTCATTGGTGTGTCCACTGGGATTCCTGTGGAACATAATTCTTTGGAGGATTGTCTGAACGCATGTAATGTATCCATGACAGAATGCTCACTTTCCTCAACCTCTTTATTTCTTCTACCATCTGCCAGGTCAAGTCAGCCATATCCATTTCACTCAGCATTGACTATTGCTTTCTTCAGGCTTCTAAGAGCCACCATAAACCAAAGCACATTTTCTCTATCCCCTGGTGTCCTTGCCAAGGTGTTAAATTCCATGTCCCCAAGCCAATGAATTCTTGTTTATCCAGTCTTGTACTATGACCTCTCTATTAAGCCCCCTCAAAATTCAGCCCTGGGGATAATTCCCTGGTTCCTTGCAGTGCATGCTAGCTAATTCTTGCAGCTCCTTCATATATAATCTTTCGTCTCCCTTTTCAGACCCAGCCTGTCCCCAGCAGAGTTATGCTGGAATTTCTACAGCATTTTTAAGCATGAAAGAAGTGCTAGCACTTTCTGTGGAGGAGTGGGCTACCTTAAAAAGCTTTGAGCATTCTGGGGTGTCTGAAGAGCAAACACCCTCAGAGGCATTCATCCAGATGTCTTCACCCATGTTTCAGGGTCCCAAATTTTCCGATTTTGGGCCTTAACCTCAATATAACAGACTTGCCTTGGCTGAACATTGAAACATTCCTGGAGCTCTGCAACTCTGTTAGGTCTTCAGCCTGCTGCTCATTTGTGTGTGCCTTCCAATACAGGATGTAAGGGCCTCTTTACAAGCTACGAAAAAGGCTCTCTTGCCCTTGTACTTCGTTATGGGATTCAGTTTCTCCTTGTTCTTCTGCATGGCATCAATCCAAGGTAGAAGTACCCAGATAATTCTCTGTCCTAGACATTGTTCCCATACTCTCTTTCAAAGGCCTGAATGCCTATACTGAGAGCATTCCTCCCTGTCACCATTAATAAAGTCTTTAGCCATTTGGCCATCACCTCTGGCAGGAAATCCCCATGGCCCCCACAGCAGGTGGTATGCTACATTCTTTTTTCTGCTGGGCAATGAGTGACTGGGTCTCCAAACTCCTTCTTTCCATCTGTTTTCCCATGTCACTCCTGTTCCCAAGTATGGTAACTCATATCCTCTAAGAAGTAAATGCCAAGATGAGAGTAGACGTTCAGGAGATTTTTTGGGGGGGGGGGAGTTATAGCCCATGAAGGACAAAGGGGAGGGAGAAGGAGAAGGTAGGAAGAGCCTTCAGACCACAAGGCAGTCTGAATCTATAAAGGAGAGGGAGAAGTAAATAGAAAGAGTCTCAGATTATAGTGAAGTTCTAAGAAAATTTTGTCAGACTAATGGAGAGTTTCAGGTCTAAATTGTCAATCAGAGGGCATTGTGTCTTGTGTTAGTATTTTTGCTGCTCTAATTTCTTGGCCATGAGCAGCTCGTGGGAAGCATCACCTCAGTGCAGACATGGTGGTGGATCTCTGCCCCTACAACAAGAGATATGAGTGGTGCATTTCATGGCTGCCAAGGGTCATGTGTTTCCAAACTTATTTGATCATGGGATTTCTTTGTAAAAATATCTTCAGGAGATGTTCTGTGGCGTATACTGTGTTAAAATTTGAATTACTGGTATAAATCACATTAGGAATGCATGTGACACTTCTTTAATGTCTTTGGTTTTCATTGCTTTTTTTTTTTTTTTGGTCAACAGAATGCTCTGCATTTTTTTCATATTTTTATACAAACATCTATATAGCAGATTATCCTGTGCCAGACACTGTTCAAGTCTTCTATAAGTATTAACTTGTAACAGTACATTTAGGGTGGAAACTATTATTATCCTCATTGTACAAATGAGGCTTAGGGATGTTACATGACTTCCCAAGATCATATAACCAGTAAGTGGCCGTGCCAGAAGTTGAACCCCCAGAGTCTGGCTCCAGAGTACGTGCTCTCAACCACTGGGCAATGCTGACTTGTAGGCATTCTTGTGTGTCTGAAGCTTTACCAAAGAGCCTGTGGAAGCTAATGCTAAACTGCACCTAGCAGGCCATCCTGGATGAAGGATCCTCGGTGCCTGGATGACCCAAATAAGCAGGACTCTTGTAGCCAGAGAGAACATTCCCCAGTGACCATGCACACAAATATGCATACTCTGAGTACATATTTTTTTGTACCATGGATCAATATATATATACAAACCTATACATACATGCCCCATATACACCAAATGTATTATGTAGCTATGCCTTGCCTTATAATATATGTTCACTATAAGTATATACAGTCAGAACTTTTCCAGTATTCTCATGAATGCAATAGTAGCTGATTAGTAGGGAATCTTTGGGGTTTGAAGCAAGACAGACCTTCACTCTTATTAGCAGTGGGATCTTGAGCAAGTTCCTTTCCTTCTTTGAGCTTCAGTTGTCCCATCAGCATAAGTAGCTATTATAATACCTATCTCACAGGATTTCTCTGAAGATTACGTCAGATAGCAGAAGCGAAACTGCTTAGCACAGGTCCAGTATTCAGGAGTTCAGTGAAAGTTTTGTTAAATTGAATTAAATATTATCTACCATTCTTTTTTTTTCTTTCTTTTTTTTACATCTTTATTGAAGTATAATTGCTTTACAATGGTGTGTTGGTTTCTGCTTTATAACAAAGTGAATCAGTTATACATATACATCTGTTCCCATATATCTTCCCTCTTGCGTCTCCCTCCCTCCCACCCTCCCTATCCCACCCCTCCAGGTGGTCACAAAGCACCAAGCTGATCTTCCTGTGCTATGCGGCTGCTTCCCACTAGCTATCTACCTTACGTTTGGCAGTGTATATATGTCCATGCCTCTCTCTTGCTTTGTCACAGCTTACCCTTCCCCCTCCCCATATCCTCAAGTCCATTCTCTAGTAGGTCTGTGTCTTTATCCCTGTCTTACTCCTAGGTTCTTCATGACATTTTTTTTTCTTAAATTCCATATATATGTGTTAGCATACTGTATTTGTCTTTCTCTTTGAGTTTCTAGTGATTATTAATGAAATGAGCATGGATCATATTAACCTCGGCTGGCTTCAAAATATACATCTTGCTGGTTCTACTATGACATCCAGTCTTCTTGTTTTCCTTTAGGCTGAAATATTCAGGGGGCCAGAATTATCTTCCTAGCTCTCATACTGTTTAGCTGTGCAATTCTGGACAAGTGACTTTACCCTGTGGACACCAATGTCTTCTCTTGTTTCTGGGCTGAGATTTACAAACTCAGGACCATGGATAGATGCCGGGCTGGCAGCATGAAACTCAAAAGAGAACTAAAAACAAATGCAGTCATAGGCTCTCCCATAAGGATTCTGTTGTGTAGCATTTTGTTAATTAAGGTAACAGTACCTACTATAAAAAATAAATCCTTGAATTTTAGTAGTTTAATACAGAAAAGTTTGTTTCCTGGTCTTGTTAAGTGTTTGATGAGGGATTCCTTGTAATTATACTGCTCTCTTCTCTATGGGAATTTTGTCTTTAATCTTCTTGCTCTATTATCTCCCAGGACATTGGAATCCCATACTTCCATCTAACAGACAGACAAAGTTCATGGAGTAGTGCATGCAGGATGTCGCTCATCCCTTTCTCTTAGATCCCATTGACCAGAACTTAGTCAAATGGCACACCTAGATTCAAAGGACTGTAGGAAATGTAGCACCTAACTACAGAGCCGCATTGCAGTAATGGCTTTATGCTGGAATGAGGAGTACTCATTTCTCCTGTGGACAGCGAGCTCTTTCTCCTGTAGTCAAGTTTGTAAATCAGTGGACTCAATGGCACCCAAACTCCCTTCTGGATAAGATCAACTGAGCATACGTCTGAAGCACAGTGTGTCACAAGAGTCTTAGTTAACCTTTATTTAACAAGGTTCTTAAGACTTCTTGAAACTCTGAAACTAGAGTCTATATTCTTTTGTGTGTGTGTGTGTGTTTTTTTTTGCATTATGCGGGACTCTCACTGCTGTGGCCTCTCCCGTTGCGGAGCACAGGCTCCGGACGCGCAGGCTCAGCGGCCATGGCTCACAGGCCCAGCCACTCCGCGGCATGTGGGATCTTCCCGGACTGGGGCACGAACCCGTATCCCCTGCATCGGCAGGTGGACTCTCAACCACTGCGCCACCAGGGAAGCCCCTAGAGTCTAATTCTTAATGTTATTCCGCAGGAAAAAAAAAATACAGGAAAGATTATGCAGAACTTTATCTCTCACCTAAATTTCCCAAAATTTGGATGTTGGAGTATTAATTACTAATTGTCACTCTTTGTTAATTCCCTTATCTTTTGAGTGTGTGTATGGCAAAAATCTTTCAAATCAAAAGGAAATATATTTTTTCAATCACTATTTTTACTAAACTTTTCATCAGAATAAACTCCCTTGTCTTCAACACATGTAGATTATGTGTTATTTTTGAATATAATGTTCTTATTGAGTGTTAATTGCATGCACCTACAGCTTTCAAAGAAGTGATAACTAGATACTGTCAAACTGATAACAGTCTTCTCTCTACCATTACACATGTGTTAATTTATAAGGTGCATTGGCAGGAACTTCACAAAACCTTTATTTTTGGACTACTTGGTGATGTGAGTGAAGAAAGAAAAATATACTGCTCCCATTTAAAATGTTGTAATAAGGCAATGGGCAGTAGTGCTCTAGCACAGAGGTTTTTATTGATGAAAGATTTTACCAATTTACCCTAATTTCTTGAGCTTTCAGAGTTAGCACAGGAAGTACATGTAAACCCAGAAAAATCTCTATCTGAATGTATTTTCCTTTAATTTTCTTAATATACATGTTCTCATTTGGAAAGCTCTCATGTAACTATAGTTAAAATCATTTGCAAATACTCAGTCTACCATTTATATTTCTGTGTAACTTCATAGGGTCCCATGAGATGGGTGTGGTTAGTATAACCCAGAGCATCAAATTTATAGGTGAGTCTAATAGTATTAGGGTATGTAGTGTCCCTGTTGAGAACTTCATCTTTATAATAAATTTTATTAATTTTGTGGTAATTCAGAAACAATTAAGATTTAATTTAAATGTTCTTTATAAAAGTAGAGTTTACTAAATAAATAACACAAAAAATCACCAAAAAAAACCTGTTTATTAATAATTTAAAAAATCAGGAGGTTCCCTGGTGGTCCAGTGGTTAAGATTTCGGGCTTTCACTGCTGTGACCCAGGTTCAATCCCTGGTCGGGAAACTGAGATCCTTCAAGCCATGTGGAGCGGTCAAAACAAAAATCAGACTTTAAAGCAATTTAGAAACCCTAGTTATGTGTGCTTTGTGAATGCTCACCATTACAAACATTCAGCAGATTTTTTCATGTGTGTTCAGAGTTCTGGAATAGCTACAGGGAACAAAGCCAAAGTCCAAGGCAGCAGCCCTGTTTTAGCCAAACTACAGCCTGCCTTGAAGTTCATGTAACATCTTAAGACATATCCTCAATATCCTCTGAGGACAGAGGCTCTGTATAGGGTTCTCGCATCCTAGCTCCTAACACAGAGGTGGCCCCTTTACACGGTGTTATGTAATATTTCATTAATGAATGAATGAACATGTGAAAATACATGCATTTAAAAATATTTAGTGAGTCCATTATTTTGAACACTTAAATTATTTCTAATTAGTGAAGTTCAAAGTAATGTGAAAAGTGGCTCTGGGATGCTTTGGGCTTCAATTTAAGGTGTGTTTGAAAGTACTAAATGTTTATAATAAGAAATTTTGTTTAAAAATGACAAAGGAGTATATGTATAACTGATTCACTTTGTTATAGAGCAGAAACTAACACACCATTGTAAAGCATTTATACCCCAATAAAGATGTTAAAAAATAAAAAATAAATAAAAATGACAAAGGAGGGGCTTCCCTGGTGGCGCAGTGGTTGAGAGTCCGCCTGCTGATGCAGGGGACACGGGTTCGTGCCCCGGTCCAGGAAGATCCCACGTGCCGCAGAGCGGCTGGGCCCGTGAGCCATGGCCGCTGAGCCTGCACTTCCGGAGCCTGTGCTCCGCAACGGGAGAGGCCACAACAGTGAGAGGCCCGCGAACTGAAAGAAAAACAAACTAAAAATGACAAAGGCATTCATTGAGCTATGGTTCCTTTTCCTACAAACTAACTTCTTTTTTCCTTTTGAGCTACTGTTTTAAATTCTTTCATAGCGTACAGCATTTATTTTAAAAGTAACATTCATTTCATGGGAAACTCTTCAGTGTTCTGCCTTTTTCTTTATTTCTTTTTGAGGATTTATTTAACCCAGCATGTATATTTCAGGTAAGTAAAAATCTAAGAAGCAAGTTCTTAATGGTTAGCTGATCTGACAGCTGACTCAAAAGGTTACGGCAGCAGAAATAGCATGGTGATAGTTGCAGAGGGTTGGCCGATTCTTACAAAGAAAAATTTTTTAAACTTTATTTTCCAGTTAAATAAGTTGGAACCCGAATTGTTATCATCACAATGCAGTATATTCTTCTCCCTGAGGAGTTAAATGCAGAAAGACAAAATAACTATACTTAGAAATGGAACATTGAAATGAAATTTCTTTATTTTTTTTCTCTTTATAAGTTAGATCTGGCCCTTTGTCTACTTTGAATCCTTTTCTGAGCCACATAGATTTTCTAAAGTCAAAATGAGAGCACTACACAATCTTTGAATTGTAAACAAACTGAGAGTCAGCCTCAGCTTTCCCCAATCAGTATTTGTCCACTTACCTGGTTCTCCTCCCACACACTCCACACAAAACATGTGGGCACGTGCAAAGCCACGGGTGTGCTTTCCCAGGGCAGTGGGAGCAGAGGTCCCTTTGTGGGCAGCATAATCCTGTTGGCCTAATCTCTATAGGATGTGGGACCTTTTCAGCCCACATGGAAAGAGCTCAAAGGAAGGAGCATGCTGATTCCCACAGCAGAAGAAGAAAAGGGTGGGTGTCTATAAGGCATGGTCAGCATGGTTGTTTCTATTCTACGAAGCAAACTCAGGGCTATAACTCTGAGACGCTTTTCCTGGGGGCTGTTTTTGCTGGTGAGTAAAAGGCAGAATCATTTGGTCAGGAGCAACAGGCAGAGAAGCAGGAGGAAACATCACTGCTGTATGGGAGAAGATAGAGCCTATACTGTGCACCAATATGGAAGGGTAGTTTTATTCCTTTCTTCCCAGGCCAGTCCTACATATAGTCCGTACCTTTTTCATAGACACTCCCACTGAAGGGAGAAGGAGTTGCTATTTCAGGCCTAAGATCTTGACACTATCGGTGGGCAGTGTTATTATTCCTTAAAAGGTACAAAGCTATGCCTATTTATTATTCTCTTTCTGGTTTCTTGTGGCTGGCTCTTAGGGCCTCTTGGAGCTTGCTTAATACACACACTCATATCTCTCCTACCCCTTCTCTCTCTGTCTCTGTCTCTCTGCCTGAAATATCCTTCATCCCATTGGTCCTTAGACATAGACTTGGAAGTTGTTAGGTCCTTCAAATAATCTTTTACCAGAGCTCTATTTTAAGTATTTGCACAGTTATTAGTTAAGTAGTACTTCATTTCTTACTTCCCTGCAGAGAGAAGTAATAATGGGCAGTACAAAATGTAGACATTTCTAGATGCCTGGCCATAATACCGTCAACCACCACCAAACCCCCATCTATACAAAATAAAAAGGCAACTCAAAATATAGAGAGGCAACTTGTTTTGGTGAGAGAGAAAAAAAAGGCATTTGGGGTCAAACAGACCTGGGTTTGAATCCTAGCCCAAACAGTATCTGTGGGACTAAGGCAACTTATTCATTTAACATTATATATATTAAATTATTTGTCTGAGTTTATTTTCTATCTATGAAAAGGAGTTTATAATATTTGTCTTGAAAACTTCTTGCAAAAATCAGAGATAATGCACAGCCTTTGACATATAATAGTAGATACTCAATATATAGGAACTTTTATTTCTAATCAGCTTCTGATGATTTTCCTCCTTTCTGCTGTCCCAGATGACCTTTCTCTCTTTCATACACAGCCCTCAGGCTCCCTGCCATCTCTCTGTTATATCACTTTCTTCCTTAAAGGTTACCTTGATTTACTGTCCTCAGATATTACCTGTGCAGAACTACAGTTGGCTGAAGTTTGAGTAAAGAAAGACACAAGTCCTGTGGGGTTATGGTGACTTATAGCTACAGGCATGTTATATAGGTAATCTCCCATCAAACACCGTGATGATCCTAGTTGATAACCCAAGAAAGCTAATAACATGACACTTCTATAGTGATATTTCTTAAATACGTTTCCAATTTTTACTTAGAGTGAACAGATAGAAAGAGTGTCTGTTAAAAAACTGTACATAATATTTTTGTGTGTAGAAAATAAAAGATTTGTTATATACATCGAAAATAGCACAAAATGTTAACTTATTGGAATGATCTTTCTTTACTTTTCACAACTTTAAGTCATGCATAAACAAGATACATTAGTAATTCACATAGAGAAACGGTGTTAATAAGACTAACATCCTTTATTTCCTTTATTTTTTGTCTGTTTGGTTAAAAAAAAGAGTCTTTAAAACATACAAAAAATTACAAGGAAATTATAATAGCAATACCATATCATCACTGAACATAGTCTAAAGATATGTTAATATTTAGTTTTTTGTATATATTTGAATATATGTATATATATATATATATGTCCATAAAATTTCTCCTCTTATAAATACATTATACGTTAATCTAAAAACCTGGGATAACCATTCTCATTCCCAGTCTTCTCCCTTCTTTTGAAAAGGTAAATTCTGAAAATAGATTTTGGTATATGTGGTTTTACCTTGGCAATAAACATGTCTTTAAAAAAAAAAAATAGTGCCTAGATAAAAATTTACCTTGTCTCTGCCCCCTGCCAATTCTTCTTCACTCTACTCGTGTTGGAGTAAGACTTGACTGGCTTTATTTTTGTTGCTGTTGTTGTTATGCACTTTGAAGTTAAGATATAGGACTTTTATCTTTTTTTTTTTTTTTTTTTTTTTTTGCGGTACGCGGGCCTCTCACTGTTGCGGCTTCTCCCATTGCGGAGCACAGGCTCCGGACGCGCACGCTCAGCGGCCCTGGCTCACGGACCCAGCTGCTCCGCGGCATGTGGGATCTTCCTGGACTGGGGCATGAACCCGTGTCCCCTGCACCGGCAGGCGGACTCTCAACCACTGCGCCACCAGGGAAGCACAGGACTTTTATCTTTTTATTGTATATATTATATATACATCACATATACATATATATTATATTACATTTTACATAGACTTCTCCCTACAAAAAACATAAATTACTGCTAGTATTTTGTCAATCCTAGTCCTTCATTTTGTGTTGCAATTCTGAATAGTCTCCAGCTCTCAGTTTAAATCACTTTCCCTCTTAAATTTTTATAACTGCCAATAATTATGAGCAATATAATATATTTTAAAAATATATAACTTGACTAAAACAATAAATTTTTGAAAGATTGTACACTGATATGAAAGTATCATCAATGGGTAAAAATCTTAATATAACCATTGTATATTACTTTAAATTTTTCTTACATTTTACTAAACAGTTTTATAACTATTACTTAATTAATCCTGACAGAAACCCTATAAATTAGGTACTATTAATACTCTAGTCAAGATAGAGACTCTAATCACTTCATTTACCCAAGAGTATGAAGCTATAAGTTGGAGTAGCCAGAGCTCAAATATGAATCCTTTAGATCTAAATCCTATGCTCTTTCCTGTGACCATGTTGCAGTTAACAGTTATTTTTATTTTTAGAATATTGAACAAATGCTCCAAATGTTAGGTTAAGAGTCAGAGAGGCGAGAATAGAAAATCATCCACCTGGGATGATTTGTCCTAGAGAGTGCAATTAACTTGGCCCCAAATGCTTTAAAGATCTGGGACATTTCTGACTAAGTAGGTGAAGGTTGGTAAAATTTGCCAGTTTTTTTCACTGTGACTTCATTCACTTCTTTGTACTTTAAATGTGGTTTCATAGAACAAAGAAGCAATAGAGCCTCACATAAAGGTTGACTGTTCATGGATGGCTCCAGGCATTTGAAATACCTTTTATTCTACTACAAAGGGTTTCAGAGAAAACATATGGATTTCAAGGTTTCATGGAAAATGGGTTGGAGGCAAGTTACACAAAGTAGGATGATGGTTTGGGATGCAAGAGCGTATTTCATTCATGGAAAGAGGATGTTAAGAAGGTCTGAGGCATTATCATTGAAATGAGAGTATCAATTCATTAGGATCCTGTTCATTTACATTATAAATCCAATTGGTATTATTAATTTGGCTTCAATGATTCAGTGAAACCTGGTGTTGCTGCTGGGTAATAGATACTTTACTCTCAAAACATTTTTTAGAATGTCCGGAGGTAACAGGGGCAGGAGTACAGGGAAGGTAAATAAGCCTTATGTTGAAATAAGCCTTTTAACTTTATGGGTCTTGTTGTGCTTACAGAATAGAGTGATATTACAAAACTGTTTTAAATAGAAAGGGATCTTGAAGAGTAGAACGTTGCTATTTTGCACAATGTGATTATATGCAAAGAACAACGATGCTGTATTTTCTGAAGGTACTGTTATCTTGAGATGAAAGATTAGGGTAGAATTATAAACTATTACATTTTCGGCTGCAGTATCACAGGGGTTCTCTTGGCTTTTCTATGTTCAGAATTTTTAAGTGACTGAGAGCATATTGAGTTGGAATGTTTGGGGAAGTGGGGAGAAATCAAAAAGAAGGAGCTTAGAATTAGAAGCAAGACCTTAAGAAGCAAAAGAGAGAAAAATCAAGTCAAAAAGCTTTGTAATTTGTCCCAAATTTTACAGCTTCTATACCTATATTCTTGAACTCTATTTCCTCACAGTTCTATACATTCTACAAAATAAAGAGGATAATAACCCTAATCTCTAATGTTAATATAGTATTAAACTAGAAAATAAATAAGTGCTTAACACAGCATGAAGCAGACACACTATAAGATACTATAATACTATAATGATGATGATGGTGATAATACTAATAATAATTCTACAGCCTATGTGTTTTCTTTTTACCATACCACACTGTTGTAACACAAGGTGATTCAATGGTGAGACCAGGGTTGGCAGAAAGCTGCTTCTTCTTTGTTCCTATAATGCTAGGAAGTGGCTGAATTATGGATAGGCTGGCAGAGATAGAGAAGGGCGATCTAGGTGGGTAGAAGAGGGAGGAGCATAAGTAGAACAGAGCCACGAGCCTGCCCATGGCACTGTGGTGGAAGTTAATATCCTTTTAGCAGACATCCTGAGGTCACCTCCTACCTCATCACTAGGGAAAGTAGTGGGAAAAGGGCTTTTTACCTACCAATTCTTTATTTCTGAGTAGATCTACCAAATAAAAGAGACCCATTTCAGGGCAATCCAACAATCCTTCAAATGCAGGGGTTGCTTGCATGGCACTGAGAACTATACTTCTGACTCCCGCGGTGCACAGGCAGGCATGTGTGTGCTGAAGAATGAAGACTCATAGCAAGAATGGAAAAGAGCTTTCTAACCTCACAAGTTAAGCATATGGTGTAAAATAGAGTGCCTGTTCTACACACCACCCTTCTGCTGTGACTCTTTCAGAAAAAAACTTCTCAATATAAAGTAATTATAACGTATTCAAATCCATCTTCCCCCCTGCTCTCAGCCCTATTGATTCATTCAGCTTCTATCAGTGTTACTTTCTATTTGAGTTATATAGAGGAAAAAAAACATTTGGTTTAACTTGCTATAGCACTTTTCAAAGCCCAGGCATCACTAGAGTTCTTGGAAAGTAATGACTGTTGAATTTGTCTTTGGCCCAGAGAGTTTTTAATCCCTGCTCTTGGCAGAAGTGGACAGTTCTGACATTTGGCTATTAGTATTTGGTGACCTGTGTGCCTCCAGTAAAACTTGAAGAGACAACCCAGTCTCTTTCTGATGATAGAAAGAAAACAAAGTAAATCAAGGGAAAAAAATTACCACTTGCTATAGCAGATGGACAATTTTTATTTTAAGATAAAAGAGAATTTTTTTAGTAAATGAAATTTTTCTTGGGTCTCTTAGATGGGAGAAGTCTGATATCACTTAATCAAATAAAATCAATTTGATTATCAGGAGACATTTTTATTGAGATCCATTTAAGGCTTCAGTTTAATTGCTGAGTAGTGTGTCAAGTGGCTAGAACAGAATCCATTAAGATTTTATTTAAAAAGCATCCACGAACTTTCATCAGACACCTCAAACTATATCTTTCAAAAATCCATGACGATACTTAATTTTCTATGAGCTAATAGCTCAGATAATAAACAGTATGTAAGCTATGAACAATGGTGTTTATCTTTAAACTTTTCCTAAATGTTAATTATATAATTCTTTTTTTCCAATTTCATTTTTACATTCCACTGACTAGCTTGGCTCCTAGAAAATTCCCTAGTAAGCCAGAGGACAACATGTATGTTAGGGCTCAACTAGAGAAACCAACCATTAGGATACGTACATATTAAGAGATTCATTGCAAGGAACTGGCTTCTGTGATTGTGGGGAAGGGCTAAGCAAATCCAGAATCAACAGGGAAGGCCATCAGGAAGGAGAGGCTGGAGCTCTTGGACATATTCTTTCCACAGGCAAAATTTCTTCTCCATTGGGGAAGCCTCAGCTCTGCTTTAAGACCTTTAAACTGATGGCGTCAGGCTCACCTAATTATCTAGGATAATCCCCTTACTTGAAGTCAACTGATTATAGACTTTAATCATACTAATAAGTTCATAGCAATACCTAGATTGGGGTTTGAATGAATGAGGACTGTAGCCTAGCCAAGTTGATACATCGAAAGATTATCACAATGTGTCAAAATGCAACAGATCCATTTAAATAACAAAGAATTAGTATTCATCGACTGTTTGAACAAAAAAGAGCTTATCTGTGCATTTCTAAAAACAGAGTTTTGAAGATGCTTCATCATTACCTTCTACTTTGCAGTGTAGTTCCAAATAAATAAATTAATGCATGACCTGGGTGAGTTCTTCACTTGGACACAATCTCTGCATTACATAAAATCTGTTTATTAATGCCTCAGGACTATAAATATCAGTGCATAGCTCTGATTTGGAGAGGAGGGAACATGGGCTTATTTTCTTCTTTTCCTTCCCCATTGTTTTTCCAGTTCTAATGGAGAAAACTGTTCTTGCATTGAATTAATTATTTGCTGCTTCGGTAAAGGATTTTTTCCCCACAAAATCGTGTTGAATACATGGCAGTTAAGTTCCCAGGCTAGCTCCTCAAAGTCCCTTTCAAAGATCAAATACTATTCTCATTAGGTGTACATTCCCTAATTTAGAGATTTCTTCCTTATGGCAACGAATTTTAATTTATAACTGCCTTATAGGGTATATATACTACTATCTGTTCCTTCCTGTACTCATTCATTAACTTATTATCCTATTCCTAATTGGATAATTATTTCTATATTTTTTTCTCATAAGAAAACATTCACTGAGTTTCTACCATGTCCTAGACTTGATACCAGATGTTGTGGTATAAAACTGCAAAAGTGAGGGAAACAGCCTCATGGAGATGAATTTATATATTCAATTCAAGTTCGTTGGTACTATGATAAAGGAAGTAAGATTCTATGGGAGAATGTAGCAGGGAGACCAGGGGGGTGTTTTTGAAACTCCTCCAGGAGGAACAAATACCTAAAGAGATATTAGCCTGGTTTAGGACATGTGACAGTGTTGAAGAGCAAGAAGAGTGGAAACACATGCACAAAGGCCAAGAGATGAGAGAGAGCATGGTGGGCTATGAACGCTAACAGAAGTTTTATCAGGCTGAAGAACAGAACTCAAATGACAGTTTTCAAATGTCCAGAGATGAGACTGGGGAGGTAAGTAAAAGCTAGATACTGGAAACCCTAGCTAGCCATGTTAATGAATTTTGAACTTCACCTATGGGACATCAAAAAACCATCAGAGGGCTTCTCTGGTGGCACAGTGGTTGAGAGTCCGCCTGCCGATGCAGGGGACACGGGTTCGTGCCCCGGTCCGGAAGGGATCCCACATGCCACGGAGCGGCTGGGCCCGTGGGCCATGGCCGCTGAGCCTGCGCGTCTGGAGCCTGTGCTCTGCAACGGGAGAGGCCACAACAGTGAGAGGCCCGGGTACTGCAAAAAAAAAAAAAAAAAAATCATGCATTGAGCCCAGAGACAAAGATGTAGTCACTGTCCTCAGACAACTCTCAGTAAGTAGAGGGGTGGAGGATAAGTAAAAAACTAATTGTGGGGCTTCCCTGGTGGCACAGTGGTTAAGAATCCGCCTGCCAGTGCAGGGGACACGGGTTCGAGCCCTGGTCCAGGAAGATCCCACATGCCACGGAGCAACTAAGCCCATGTGCCACAACTACTGAGCCTGCGCTCTAGAGCCTGCGAGCCACAACTGCTGAGCCCGCATGTTGCAACTACTGAAGCCCATGAGCCTAGAGCCCGTGCTCCGCAACAAGAGGAGCCTCCACAATGAGAAGCCTGTGCACCGCAATGAAGAGTAGCCCCCGCTTGCTGCAACTAGAGAAAGCCCGCATGCAGAATGAAGACCCAACACAGCCGTAAATAGATAAAAATAAATAAATTTATTTAAAAAAATTGTGCTGCAGTGTATGAATAATTTAATGGGGTCATGTCCAAAGTGCTATGGGAGAGTAAAGGAATAGCTACTTCTTTTGGATATAGAGTGGAAGTCTTCAGAGAGGGTGGAATTAGACATTGTTTTTGAAGAATGATTAGCTCTTCACCAGGGGAAGAAGCAAGTGGAATTCAGGAAGGAATTGTCTGAGGTAAGAGCATGAAAAGAGACAGGAGAGAGGCAAAAAAGAACACGATATTCATGGGAAATAGTGACAGGACTGGATGAGCTTTAGCACAGAGTTTGTAGGAGACAGAGGAACTGAGACTAGGAACACAGCATGGTGGTACCTTGTGGCCTGCCTTGCTCCAACAGGGTATTCTGACTCTGCTAACCCAGAGGTCCACTTTATAATGTATTTTGAGGACTAAAACAGTCCCATTTTATGAGGATGACCTTATTTCCCTTCCACGGTCTTGCTGTGCTGCTGCTACTCGAAGTTTGTTATTATATACTTGTTATTCTTTTCTGTAATGTTCACTCAAACCACTGTTTCTGCCTTATCTAGTTGTCTTTTTTCCAGAAGGCCAACATAATAAATGTACCTAAATCATGATCATTAATAATTTCAATTTGGTTTTAACAATATAAAGAGATCCCAGAGTCTTCTAATTTGGTCCTCCTTTAATGACAGCTAGTCCTAGGAGGATCAAGCAAGTACTTTTTCCCCATCTAGATAGGATTTCTCTTTTTATATCTTTTCTATCTGGCCCTCATCTCTTTTTTCTCAGCTATTTTATGCCCCCTTTCTCTATTCTTTTTCTCCATCATACTTCCTATTATACAAATCTATAACTGCCTTCCTCCTGCAAAATTGTCTTTCAAATAGCTACAAAAATATGTGAATGATGTGGTAGAATAATGCTAATTTTTGTGCCCTTACTCTGAGTTCTTACTAGGATGTTCTTCCTGTAAAGAGTGATGTTTTATAAAATACAGAACAACCACTATTACCATTATTCTTAAAATAATTTTCTATTTTTAAAAATTTACAACAAAACTATAAGTCTTCTTGTCTTAATGGTATTGTATATTATGGACAATTATTCCAATACTCTTCTGTAAATCTGACCACGTATGTATTAGATTTGTTCATATGAAAAATGTGCTAATACCATTGTGCTTTAAAATTATTTTATCTTTTTAGGTAAACATAACTAGCTCTAGAGACTGAAAATCAGAAATATACCTACCACCATTAAAATTATAATTTTTTTCTTTTTAAATTTACTTTTTAATAAACATATCCAGTTTTTTATGAAACTGGAGTGGATAATTTAGTAGAAGAAAAACATAGTAGGCTGCTACTTTGAGAACAGTATCAAATATTACTGTCTCAGAAATGCCACTTAAAATCACCTGGTCTGCTATTGTCATTTTCTTTTGAATGGTGAAAGCTTCTGTTGCCATGTCAACTGCTTGATGTAAAGTTCAGAATTCCCTGTTCTCCAGTGAAAAAAGATATTCTTCAGCCGACTGGCTCCCTTAGAGAAGTTTATTAAAGCTGGCTAGAGAGTTTAACAGTGTAATGGAAATGGGGGCTAATGGAAACTATGGCTTGAAAGTGCAACACTTAACATGGAAGAGACATGTTCCTCTAAGCTGTAAAACATTCACATCAAAGTTACCGTACTCTCATGAGCTGCCTCACACACTTTAGTCAAGTTGTCACTCAACAAATTGTTGGGAACATTCCATTGACATTGGATTCTTTTAAGAAACCTTTCCCAGCTAAGCAGCACCTGCTGGAGGCTACCTGTTTTCTGAACAATATGGTACTCAGACAAGCAGCCCACTTAGTTTTAGTTTGTAAAGTGTCTTCCCAGATCCTATAGCACTATAAAGCTAGGGAGGATTGGTGCTAGAAACATCTAAATATCAGAATATATCTAAATATTCTGACCAACAATCATTTATTGAGGAGCTAGTATTGTATGCCAAGTACTGTGCTAGGCACTGATTATAAAACAATGAAAAATGCTGGGGAGTCTTGTGGGAGTCTATAATTCAGTTGAGAAGACAAGTACATGTAATTACCAAGTGATATGGGTTCTTGTATTTAAAGAGTATAAATGAACCACAGGCCAGAGAAGTAAGGGAGGAGAAAGCAAAGTAATGAAAATCTCTCATTCATTGTGGCACACAAAATACCTGCTAGAATAAGTTAACCATTCTGTAGATTCTTGCTGAAAACCTTTGCAGTGTGGCGACTAAATGGTGGCTTGTTCATTGCCAAATATTTTCACCCAGAGATCAGTCCTTTCAGTTGGTACATTGACTTCATTAATCAATATTTCTTTGGAGAAGTCTGTTCAGAATCATTGTCTTAAAGACTTTGATGAATTGGCCTGATTCTTCTTTGACAATTATTTGAGTTCAAAATGAGTTGGATGTTCCCTGATTTAAGAGTTAATATGATATGGTGGCTTTTTTCAGTGTTGTAGCTAACCCAATGATGCTTCCAAATAAAAGTGAAGAATCACAAAAGTTATTTGTTGTTACCCATTTAAAGATTAGTTAACGTCTATATTTCCTTTGTGTCATGATACCAGTAAGACTCAGGTAATCCAATTTTCAGACGTCAGAAACATATTAGGATTCTGACAGTGTTTCATAAACACAACTTAGGGCATCCTTCTTAACCGCTCACATTGTTTCTCTTACTGATAAAATCATGATACATAAACATTAGCACAGGTGCAATAGACCTCCCAATTACTAATATTTTAAGATATTAATTTAGCAATTATATAATGACATGACCTATCATGAAAGATAATTAATATTTATTGTGCTATCATAATAATTAGAGTAAGAGACAGATAGTGCCAACAATAGACTCATTCATTTATTCAATAGGAGAAGAATATAGGTACCTACTCTACACTAAGCACTGTAATACAGCATAGAAATGTGACATTAACTAAAATATAGTCCCTACCGGTAAGGATTCCACAGTCTCTATGAAGAGATAGATACATTCCCAATAGTAATAATACAACATAAAAGTACTGATAGGCACATGTTAAATGTATTTGCGGGGTATCAAGAGTAGAGGAATATTTGCAGGATGAAGCCTTCACAGATAAGGTGATTTTCGAGCTGAATCTTGAAGAGAAGAATAGTTTTTGTAAGGCAGATAAGCTGTATTGTAATAGAAGCAAAATTCTTTTATCATATACATTTTGTCAAGTATTTTGCTATGCATATCTCATTTCTTTGCAATATAATCATAATAACCCTGTGATTATTATCTCCATCTTAGAGATAGAAAAATTACCAGGCTTAGAGAGTTTAATAATTTGTTGAGGTCCTCATACAGGGCATGGGGTGGGTGGCGCTCACTTAATAACAATCTCTAACCTGCCAAAATGAAACCATTTCTTACTGTGGTGGTGAAGTACTGAATAGACACAATACAGACACAAAATTCTTTTTGTGTGTGTGTGAAAATATTTTTGAATCAGAAGATCATTTGCAGATGCAAACTTATACTTTAAAATATTTGGAATAAAGATATTCTCTGAAGCACGTGCCCTGCCATTGATTCTTGAGTATAGAGTCTGAACTTTGCTAAAGAAACTTTGAGAAATCATAAATGATGTATAAATTAGTGATGTGCTTGCCAGATTCTGACAAATTCAGTTAGGATCAGAAGAACAGACATAAATAAATGAATTCCTTACTGAATAAAACATATAAATAAATCAGAAGAATGAACCTGAAAGGGTCCAGATCCTGCTTTAATTAAACAGGTGGTAGAATATACCTGCCATAAAGAGTTGGCTTCTCTGAATACATCTATAATTTCAGATATAATATCTTGCCTTTTGTTAAGACATTGTGTGTCAATTTCTGGAGACTCACTAGGTAAATTTAATATTTAATCAAAAGTGAAACTGAGAAAATGCTTTCTATCACAGGTATAGTTTGTTTGTAACATATCTTTCTTGAAATAATATTATAAGGAAAACAACATGGCTTTAATCACAGTTAAATCTGTTCTCTTATTTCTTTCTCTTATTTCTTTAGTGGAATGATTTGGAGACACCTACCCATGGTTTGTCTGATTTTTCCATCTTCGAAGAGCCAAATTACATTATGTTTTAGAAATGATTTTGTGACTTCTTTTTTCTCTAATTCCCTTGGCTGCTTAAGGCTTGGTTATTTTTAAAAGATTTTTCTTTGCACTCATTTCTCACTTAGAGTTTGAAATGGTATGATCAAATACATCTGCTTTAAGAAAGAGCATTCAAATCACAATCTGGGTGGATGGGTTTGAAGTATTATTTTAAGTAGAAAGCATTTTATTAACTAAAGTTTCTGCCCATGGTAATATTTTACATGTGTGAGACTAAAGAGAATATGTTATCTTTGTAGCGACTGGTGTGAGAAAGTCTTTGTAGGAAGAGACAAGCCTTGTTGAGAAGAGGCTTTGATAAAAACACCAGAGGGTAGGAGCAAGACTTTGGAGACTCAGGTAGAACTTGCTCCCAGGTTTCATGCAAAGAAGAGAGCAACTCTGAAAAATGAAGAATGAATGAAACAAGAGGTAGGGCAGTCAGTCTGTGAGGCAACCTGGAGCAGTAGTTTTCAAACTACAGGTCACGTCTCATTAGAGGTCCATAATCTCAATTAATAGACAGAGACCAGTCATAATAAAAAAAAATGAAAAGAATAGAAAATATCACTGCATAACATGTAGTAAAGATGAAGTATTGTTTTTAGGAAATATTAGCATATATATATCATAAAGATTAAGTATTGTTTTGTAATGTGTTCAATTTTATGTGTATCCATAGTGGGTAAATATATTTCTTATAAACTCTTGGTAAAAATAAATTATGAATAATGATCTAAAGAGAAAAGGAATTTGTATTAATGGCAAGTTAGGGGTTTACTTTGGGGAAGGAAAAAACCAAGAGTTTGCAAATCCTCTCCATCTCCCTTGCTAAAACGTGAGTAAATTCTACTTCGTTTATAAATACTTTCATGCAAATGAAATTTGTCATTGTTGTTGCTTTGTGTGTGTGTGTACACGTGCACCTGAACACACATGCAGGATTATGTAGGTGAAGTATTATGAACAAGGAGGGTTTCAAGAAAGTAGGAAAGAACCACTTAGGATTTATATAGGGAATATATATGTATATTTGTTAAGTGTCTTCCATATATCCACGTAAAATGTATACTGCATTTAAATTTTTGGATACATTTAAGTATATCATTTTGAGATCAGAAACTAAAATTCAAATACTTATATTAGGAATGGAAAGGAACATAGACATAGATAGTTACTTCATTAAATTATCAATCTGATATTGAATACCCTCACTTGAAATGAAATGTATATTTAATTGAATGTGTAATATCAGGTCCAATGCTAAAAGTCATTTTATTTTATTTTTTATTTTTATTTTTTTTGCGGTACGCGGGCCTCTCACTGTTGTGGCCTCTCCCGTTGCGGAGCACAGGCTCCGGACGAGCAGGCTCTGGACGCGCAGGCTCAGCGGCCATGGCTCACAGGCCCAGCCTCTCTGCGGCATGTGGGATCTTCCCGGACCGGGGCACGAACCCGAGTCCCCTGCATCGGCAGGCGGACTCTCAACCACTGCGCCACCAGGGAAGCCCAAGTCATTTTATTTTTAATAAATTTTTCAACATTTGCTGAATTTTAATGTGCTATCAGACTGTCAGATTCTGTGATTTTTTATAGTTAACAATATTGTATTATATATTGAAAGTTGCTAAGAGCATAGAATTTTTTATCTTTTTTAAAGTATAACTGACTTACAATATTATATTGATTTCAGGTGTATGACATAGGGATTTAATATTTTTCTACATTACAAATTGATCACCATAAGTCCAGTTAACATATGTCACATACAAAGTTATTACAGTATTATCGACCATACTCCCTTGTTGCACATCACACCCCTGTGACTCATCTTTTTCATAACTGCTTAAGTTTGTGCCTCTTAATCTCTGTCACCTATTTCACTTATTTCCCTACCCTCCTTCCTCTAGCAACTACCAGTTTGTTCTCTGTATCTATAAGTCTGTTTCTGTTTTGTTATGTTTGCTTGTTTTGCTTTTTAGATTCCACATATAAGTGAAAGCATACAGTATTTGTATTTCTCTGACTTATTTCACTTAGCATAATAATCTCTAGATCCATCCATGTTGTTGAAAATGGCAAGATTTCATTATATTTTAAGGCTGAATAATATTCCATTATATATATATGTATATATATATTCTTTAGCCACTCATTTATTGATGGACACTTGGGTTGCTTCCTTATGGTGGCTACTGTAAATAATTCTGCAGTGATCCTAAGGGTGCACATATCTTTTTGAATTAGTATTTTTGTTTTCTTTGGAAAAGTACCCAGTGGAATTGCTGGATCATATGGTAGTTCTATTTTTAATTTTTTGAGTAACCTCCGTACTGTTTTCCATAGTGGCTCTACCAATTTACATATCCACCAACAGTTCACCTGGGTTCCCTTTTCTCTACATCCTCGCCAACACTTGCTATTTGTTGTCTTTTTGATAATAGCCATTCTGACAGGTGATATCTCATTGTAGTTTTGATTTGCATTTCTTAATGATTAGTGATGCTGAGCATCTTTTCATGTATCTGATGGCCATCTGTGTGTCTCCTTTGGAAAAATGTCTATTCAGGCCGTCTGCCCATTTCTTAATTGAGTTGTTAGTTTGGGTTGTTTTTTTTTTTGATGTTGAATTATATGTTTTTGGTATATTTTGGATGCCAACCCCTTATCAGATATATTGTTTACAAATATCTTCTCCCATTCAGTAGGTTGCTTTTTTGTTTTTTTGATAGTTTCCTATGCTGTTCAAAAGCTTTTAGTCTAATATAGTCCCATCCATTTATTTTTGCATTTGTTTCTGTTTGTCTGAGGAGACCTATCTAGAAAGATATTGCTAAGACTGACGTCAAAGGGCATACTGCCTACATTTACTTGTAGGGCTCTTATGGTTTTAGGTCTTACATTTAAGTCTTTAATCCAGTTTGAGTTTATTTTTGTATATCATGTGAGAAAGTAGTACAGTTTGATTCTTTTGCCTGCAGCTGCCCAGTTTTTCCAAGACCATTTATTGAAGATGTTGCCTTTTACCTATAGTATAACCTTGCCTCCTTTGTCATAGAGTAATTGACCATATAAATGTGCGTTTATTTCTCGGCTCTCTTTTCTGTTCCATTGATCTATGTGTCTGTTCTGTGCCAGCATCATACTGCTTTGATTACTGTAGTTTTGTAGTATAGTTTGAAATTAGGGAGCATGATTCCTCCAGCTCTGTTCTTCTTGCTCAGTACAATTTAGCTATTTGGAGTCTTTTGTGTTTCCATACAAATTTTAGAATTATTTGTTCTAGTTCTGTGAAAAATGCCATTGGTATTTTGATAGGGATTGCATTGAACCTGTATATTGCCTTGGATAGTATGGTCATTTTAACAACATTAATTCTTCCAATCCATGAGTGTGGCATATCTTTCCATTTGTTTGTGTCATCTTCAATTTCTTTCATCAATGTATTATAGTTTTTTAAGTGCAAGTCTTTTATCCCTTTGTTTAAATTTAATCCTAGATATTTAATTTTTTTGAAGCATTGTAAATGATTGCTTTCTTAATTTCTCTTTCTGAGATTTTGTTGTTAGTGTATAAAAATACAACAGATTTCTGCATATTAATTTTGTATCCTGTAACTTTACTGAATTCATTTGCTAGTTCTAATAGCTTTTGGGTGGTATCTTTAGGATTATCTACATATAGTATCATGTGATCTGCAAACAGAGACACTTTTCCTTCTTCCTTTCCAATTTGGATTTCTTTTTTTATTTCTTGTGTAATTGTTGTGGCTAGGACTTTCAATACTATGTTGAATAAATGTGGTGAGAGTGGACATCCTTGTCTTGTTCCTGATCTTAGAGGAAATGCTTTTTGCTTTTCACTTTGAGAATGATATTGGCTGTAGGTTTGTCATATATGGCCTTTATTATGATCCTATATCCGCTTTGTTGAGGGTTTTTATTATAACTGGGTGTTGAATTTTGTCAAAAGCTTCTTGTGCATCTATTGAGATGATTATATGATTTTTGTTCTTCAATTATTTAATGTGGTATTTCACATTGATTGATTTGCTTGTAGATGTAGAACCATCCTTGCACCCCTGGGATAAATCCCAATTGATCATGGTGTTCGATCCTTTCAATGTATTGTTGAACTTGTTTTGCTAACATTTTGCTAGGGATTTTTGCTTCTATATTAATCAGTGATATTGCCCTGTAATTTTCTTTTTTTGTGGTATCCTTGTCCGGTTTGGGTATCAGAGTGGTGCTGGCCTCCTAGAGTCAGTTTGGAATTCTTTCTCCAAATTTTTGGAATAGTTTGAGAATGATAGGACTTAACTTTCTTAAATGTTTGGTACAATTCACTTGTGAAACCATCTTGTCCTGAACTTTTGTTTGTTGGAAGTTTTTAAAAATTAATAATTCAATTTCATTACTGGTAATTGGTCTGTTCATATTTCCAATTTTTCTTGATTCAGTATTGATAGAGTGTATGTTTCTAGGAATTTTTCCATTTCTTCTAGGTTGTCCATTTTATTGGTGTATAATTGTAGTAATCTCTTATGATTCTTTGTATTTCCGTGGTGTCAGTTGTAACTTCTCCTTTTTCATTTCTGATTTTATTTATTTGGGCCCTTTCTCTTTTTTTCTTGATGAAGGTTGCTAAATTTTGTTTATCTTTTCAAAGAAACTGCTCTTAATTTCATTGATCTTTTCTATTTTTTTAGTCTCTGTTTCATTTATTTCACTCTGATCTTTATTATTCCTTTTCTTCTACCTACTTTGGGTTTTGTTTGTTCTTCTTTTTCTAGTTTCTTAGGTGTAAGGTTAAATTGTTTATTTGATATTTTTCTTATTTCCTGAGATGGGCTTTTATCACTATAAACTTCCCTCTTAGGAAGTTCCCACTTCTGCTGTGTCCCATAGATTTTGGAATATTGTGTTTCCAAATTCATTTGTGTCCAGGTATTTTTTGATTTCCTGATTTCTTTGTGACACATTGGTTGTTCAATGACATATTGTTTAGATTCCATGTGTTTGCATTTTTTGCACTTTTTTTTTCTTGCAGTTGACTTCTAGTCTCATAGTGTTGTGGTTGAAAAAGACGCTTGGTATGATTTCAGTTTTCTTAAAATTATTGAGACTTCAATAAAGAATTTCATTTCTTCCAATTGCAAGAAATTGTTTTCTTAATTTAAGGAAACCTTAAAAAATCATCTATACAGCAGCCTTGGAAAATTTAATTTTTGTCAGCAATATTACTAAAATACACCTGCACAAAAAAAATTATCGTAGTGGAAAAACAAAGCAATCCCACTGTCTTTGGAACACCTTCTTCATCACCAGTGTATCACCCTCTTTCTGCCATGTTTTACACCACATTAAAAGAAATCACAATTCAATGTACTGTGATTCTAGGCTTACATTTATAATCTCTGTATAGAGTACCACATTCTAATACCCTTTTATATACACTATAATCATTATAACCCATGTTCAACCACAGGAAAGTGAGTTTTCTACATTTTAAATATGATTAAGATCATAGTTTACTGTTTTGATACATTTTAGCTGTATCCTTACGGCCCAGGCATATAGTATAGATTCTGAATGTTATGGAAGATCCATTTTTAAGGGAGAAAAATAACCTTAATAACTTCATTACTTGTGAATAGTTTGGGCCTGCCAGAAATCCAGCTGTGTTACCATAGAAACCTCATTGGCCTAGATGTGATGTCATCACCCAACAAAGCTAAACCATTCTATTATAAACTGTTAATACAAATAAATATTGAATCATCTAATTATTGGTTACAGATAATATTTCTCCAGTGCTTTACTCTAAGGAGTTAAAAAACCCATTAAATATAATTGGTCAATAATGAAATACCAGAGTGAGGGCGGGGAGCGTTTGATGGAATGGTGAAATTTATTATATTTTTAAAAACAATGCAGCAAATGACTTCTGAAAATATATTCTAGTGACAGAACTATCTTAATGATGTTTAAAAGAGCTAAGTACAACTTGCTAAATAAGTCCTATGCTTCTCATCCTAATGACAGAAGGGGCTTGTAGTCATTATGTTCAAAGAGCAAAACTCCGAGGTGCAATCATAAAGCGACTTCATTTTTTTATACAACTCTCCCTTTAATCTTGCACTAAAGGATGATAATTTGTCTTCTGCCCTTAAATGATATAAGGGTAGGTTTCATAACTTAGATAATAAAAAGCCCCACATTCACTTCTAATCACAAAAGGGTCTCTGTTCAGTAATTAATATGTCCAATCCAGTGTAATAATAAACAACTTGGAATTTTGATTACACTTAAAACTTCTGCTTTACCTTAAAGACAGCCTGATAAAGATAGGAGTTTGAAGTCTGACTGGGGAAGGAATTGGACAGCTGTTTCCTCTGCTAGCAATATCTCCTCAACCAATAACTGCTGCTTGGGATGGGAGAAAGGGAAGGAGAAAAGACAAGAGAACAGAATGAGAACAGGTCTTATTTGACTGATACTGGTGAGTTAGTATCAATCCTCTGGAGAGCTACCAGGGATCAAAGCTGACATTTACTCTTGGGGAACTTTCATAGGTTCTAGGGAGACTTTGACCCTGCTCCTCTGGCCCCCACCCCCCAGCACAGGAGATGCATTGTCTCCAGCTGGTTGCTTGTTTTCTCTATCATCTCTGGGCATCTGGAAATATTTCCAATCTCTCTCTGCTAAGATCCCCTTAGCCCTGTAGGTAGTGCTTCTTGGAAAACCTAAGAAAAATACAGTCTTGTTTTCTCTTTTGCATGACCAATATCTCATCTGCAAAGATTGTGGTGCCTTTGACTCGTCAGTGAGGGTGCAACTTTCTTGTTTCAACTCCTTTACAGGAAACTTTAGCCTTTTACCTATTAGATGGCTCAGACATGGTGTCTAACAAGATCCAGGGCTGTATATTGAACTCTCTTGTAGTTTCCTTGAAGTCCTCTTACTAGTTTAGTAGAAAGAGCAAGAAGGTGGGGGAGGTACTCACAGTATAATTATCTCCAGGGAAGTCCTACTTCTGATGTTCTTTTTTCTCCAGCCAATTCAACTTCAGTCATATCAGACTCATAATATGAGAAAAGGGTAAGGGTAACAGAATTGGTTTTCAGTTAAAAAACAACTCTTTTTAAAGTCATACATGTACCTACCTCACTTTTGCATCTTGGGGTATTTAGCATCTATTTTCTTAGGGCCTCAATAAGAACTAAAATAGCTTCCCATGTTAGCATCTTGGTATAGTGGCCATTAATAGTCTCCTTATTTGAATAAAGCATAAATGATACCCTAATAATAAGTTAACACCCAAATTTTAATCGTAAAACATGAAATAAAATTCTGTGTGACTATAAAACTTTTATATATGAACACCCAGTCCATTTGTAAATGATACTATTATTATAATATTTAGATGTTCACCAAAAAATTGGAATTATATGTAATTAAATTTAACTGTACTTACCAAAACTAATGAATAAAAAATTATTTTTTAACCATGCATTGTATTAGTATAAATGAGTAGTGGCAAATCTGAACAACCAGATAAATTCTTTTCTTTTGCCGAGAATGGCTCAGCCAGATATCTGTCTTGCATCTAGTCATAACTTGGAACATACCTTTGTTTGCTTTCAAATGTCTTCATGGTAACTATGCTCTGAATATCCTTTGGGGAATGTGAATTGGGTAGAAATGCTCCATTTTGAGGATCAAGGGCAAATTCTGATTCATTTAAACTAATCAGTTAAATAATCTCTTAGCTTCACGTTTTGCTCAGAGATAAGGATATGAAAAAAAGTTTGGATCAGTGAGGCACAAATGAAAAATTTGTTGGTAACTTCTGTGAAAAGCACTTCCTCTTTCTTTCCAGTGAGCAATTCGGAGAGATAATTTTTCTTCCTAATGGACATGAACTGAGAAAAAATATACCCCTAACAGTTATTGGTAGGCGTTTTGAATCTCAGGAAAGACTAGCTTAAAGTGATAATGATATTGTGAAAAACGGGAAAGAGATAAAAAGAAACTAAGATTTTCATGTCATCTTTGAGTCACTGTAACAAAACTAACCCAAAGTCTGCCTTTCCTTTGGACTCTTCAGTTAGCTAAGTAATAAATTCCCTTTGCTCTTTAGGACAGATCTAGCAGATTTCCTGTTGCTTGCAATGAAAGCATCTGTACTGATCCAATGCCTGTTCAGAACACCATCTGAGTATCGCTAGCAATCCAGCTATTGGGAGTATAATTGGGTGCTCATTATTAACACCAAGGGCATTTGGGCTTTCTTAATTAACATGGCTACTCTATTTGTGCCCTGATGCTTTATTTGTTCTACAATTGACCTGTAGGTGATTGGCTTGAAAAATTACTGCTCATGTTGTTTCTTCTTCTACAGTTATGATTACAAACACTCTAATAGACAGGCTTGCAAATATGGTCACCTGTGATTCTATGCTAACTTTGTTATTGGTCTCTGGACATGGGTCCTGGTTGATTCTTTTTCACTTGCTCTTCAGGCTGTGATGCAAAATCTATTGGCAATTGCTCTTTTCCCCCAAGATTGTATCTTCAAGAGATGAATAAATAGGAAACTTGTTCATCTAAAGAACCATACCCTAAGGTTACATACAAATAGTCCTCCAGAAACTTTTAAAGGAGAAAAGATTTATGTTTATGTTAGTATTATATTGATTTTATTTCTATGTTAATATAATATTAAATGAGAAAGCACTCTCCATCATATATATGAGATCCTTTTAAATATTTTTCCTCTATAAATATATAGAAAAAAATATATACAGAAAAAAATTTCAAGGAATTTCATAAGATTAGACAGCTCTGTGGCAATTCTCTTTCCTCCCTTTAAGAAGGTATCATAGTTTGGATTACCCTAAAAGCAAAATATAAAACAAGGGTATGGCTGTTGGTAGTTAGTATGGGAGATAATTCAAGATGCTGGGGTGAAGGAGCAAGGAGAATGACATAGAGAAGGAGAAAAAGTCAATACAAAGTATAATATTGATCTAGCTAATACTGTGGATTATTGGGACTCACTAGTAGGATTCTCTAAGGAACCATGTACAATGGCCTAAACTGTGTTTCACATCCCTATTCCTGCACCATTCAAATCCATTACAACTTTTCTACCTGGTGGAGACTTTCTACCAAGAAGATAGTCACTGAACATCATCCCAAAAAGGGCTCTAGGAGATGGGTTAAGTTACTTGGAGTTCTTCATTACAGGAATAAAGGCCAATAACAATATTAATACTGAACATAAGTAATTATCTGCACATATTTACCTTGAGTTTAAAATTAAAATGACTCCCCCCACCAAGAGTAGTAAATTGGTTATCAGGTTAAATTCCAGGTAAAGAAATAGTTCCAATGGATCAAATTTTAAAGACTAAATGTTCTGAGAATCTATTTTGGTTTGTTGAAAAGCATGCAGAAAAATTTTTTTTCAAAGGCAGCCATTTTAATTTTTTTGTCATTAGCCAATTGGGACTGGCTGTACATACATGCTTTTAGGCATTGACTTTTTGAAAAGAAGTGACCCTCTTTCTAATGGAGCAGGGAAAACTTAAATTTCCAGATAAAAGTGTTTTGTTTTGTAATAAAAAAATTTTTAAGTAAAAACACAGCATTTCTACATATCATGAATAAGAGGCCCTAAGTGATTCTTTTATTTTATAAGAAGGAAAATTGCATAGTTTATGGCATAATTACCATTGATCAGAATTATATTCCACCAATTTAGGCTGAGTAGGACTCCTTGCACACAGATAAGAAGGAAACCTTGGCAGTGGGATTATTCAATGCTTCCGATACGAATGGGCCATTTCTGTTCTTGGTTCATAAATCTATACTATAGGAAAAATAATAATACTTGCAAAATTATCCAAACCTAAATAATGCCACACCTTAAAGAAAATCAAATAGCAACAACAAAAATAATAACAGTTAACATAGTTCCAAAAACTTGTTGAATGGATGTCCTTCATATATACATTGTTTTTACAGATATTTAAAATGTCCTGACTGTTGAGTTTGATTTTCTCCTTGTCAAAAACATTGAGGTAGCCACGAATTATAACTAGGCGTTTTTATGTATTTTATCTCCGTATCTAGTAACAATAACAATGTTGTCTATCATTTATTGAACAATAGCAATGTGTCAGGCACTATACTAAGTGACTTAATATGTTATTTAACTTAATTCTTCCACTAATCCTCTGAGCAGATATTATTAGCTTCATTTTGTAGATGAGAAAATGAAAACCCAGAGAGACAGATTAATTTGTCCAAGGTCACAAAAGTAGTAAGTAAAGGAACTTAGATATGATATAAAGTCTTTCTGAATTCAAAGCCCGGGATCATTACGTTATTATCCTCAAGTCACAAACTGATTACCTTATTAGGAACTTAGTTAAATCCATTTGCCATACTTCTCCTCAAACAATAGCAGGGGTAGGATTTAGCAAGGGTATATCTTGTATGAAGACAAAGGAATGTTCAGGTATAATTGTCTGTACTGATTAACATTTTATTTTGTTTCACTTGGGACAATATTTTTTCCCTTTTCATTAGACTTTATTTTTCAGAGCAGTTTTACTTTCACAGAAAAATTGAGCAGAAAGTACAGAGTTATATATCTCCTGTCCCTTACCCTTAAGCACAACCTCCCTCATTATTGACATCCCACACTAGAGCGGTATGTTTGTTAGGATTGATGAACCTACACTGACATCATTATCACCATAGTTTACATTAGTTTACATTACATTAATTTACATTCCATAGTTTACATTAGTGTTGTGCATTTTATGGGTTGCACATCAGTGTTTCATATTCTATGGGTTTTGACGAACGTATAATGACAGATCCACCATTATAATATCATATAGAATAGTTTCACAAGTATATTTATAACGCATAATATCATTAACTTTTGATCCAATAAGTAAGCACTAATGAAACTTAGAATTTTGAAACCTTAGAGATGACATCAACTGACTATGTCCTGATCCATGCAAGCTTTATATGCTACCAACGTACCAATGTTTCTTTGGGGCCAGCCTCAGCAATAACATGTATCAAATGACCAGATATGACAATTAGGTGAATTGCAACCATGGCTTCATGTAAAAGGAAACAGAAACATGGGCATCCTCCTTTAAAAGATGAGGAATTCTTTTATTTTGAAGGGATGTCACCTTATGCAGTAGGAAGCACCACACATTCATTGCATCTAAACTGAAATCACTGTGCCAGGAAGTTGTGCATTGCCATTTATTTTGAAGGTACTGGACATTTTATTTGGCAAAACAATTCATTTAGTTTTAAAGAGCATTCATATGTGCCCATCAGACTACAGAGAACTGGACAGAGATTTTTTTCTCTTACGGTTGTCAAATGAGACCCAAGAATTGAAAAACTTAGCCTGTGAGTTTTCTCTGACATTTATCTCTTGCATGGTAAGTAGTACAAAATTTTAGGGCCCATATACATCTGCAAAGCATTTATCAACTGTTGATTAAAACCCAAAACTGCATTTGATCTTTTGCATTACTTTTTTAGCCCACACTTTTTGCTGAAGTGGATTGATAATTGATCGGGAATCTATGTTTGGTTCTTAAACTTGAACAGCGGAATGACAGTTGTAACTCTGAAGAATACAACTCTCCTTCAACTGACAACATAGATAAATTGCATTATAGGTGCATATAAAAGAACTCAATCAATCATAAGTTTACTGTAGTCTGTACCCTGTCAAAGCCTCTCTTGAGATGTCTGATCTTTGACAGACAGTCTACCAGGCATATGAATTATTGATTCCTGTAGCTTCTCCAATTTATCTTTTTATTCAATTATACCATCTATAAACACATCTATAAACTTTATTATCTTTGTGGCAATCCCATATTCCTGTCCTTGCTCTGCTATGATTTCTTACCTTCCTCTACAACTTTAGTAAATATATGTGTTTATAATTTCCACCTGCCAGTCTAGAAAACTTATTCATTATTTAGAAGTTGGGAAAAGAAATTTTAGTGTAGGGCTGAGTATGTAGAGAGCTCATAGACATCTTATCATTGTAAGCTTATCAATGTTAGGCCTTAAAAAGAGGAAGTACACTTTAATAGCACATGAAGGTCAATTTTAAAATTTCATTTATTTTTAGTTTTTGGGAAGTTGTGTTCTCTGACACTAACGAAAAAAGACGGAGTTACAGTTTCAAGGATATGAGCATTGTTTCAGATTCATAAAATTTATCATTATGCTAATTCACATAGACCTACCTTTGATAGACAGTCTTCTAGCCTCCCTGAAAGTTTCTGAAGTTATAATTGAACCTATTGTAGCTCCTTTTATAGGAGATATTTATAATACACATTTTGCGTTCATGTGAGTCTTGAGGGTAGGGAGGGCTCCACCTTCTATTACAGGAGTCTCAGGGGCCCAGACATTCCTGTTCTCCGCCCCCAACAGAAGAGGGTCGGATAGTGATAACTGAGAGTGATGGCAGAGAATCCGAAATGGACTGTTCCGGTGAATAACTGTTTGCTGTCTGGCCTCTCTTGACTCCAGCCCATTCCTGAGCCTGTTTCTTAAGTCTTTTGTTATGCGTGAGCCTTCCAATAAACTAAATAAAATACATTTTTGCTTAATTAGCAGGTCAGATCCTGTTGCTTGCCACCAAAAACTCTGAGTCAGCATTTAGTGATTCTCTGTAAACTTTGACATATTAAAGCTGCATGTTGAGGAAATTTAGGTACCAGATAGCATAAAAAATTCCTGGAGAGGAATTCTAGTCTGAAATGAACCTCTAATGATCTGAATGGTATGGCACAGGTTAACTTCTCTGGGCACCAGTGGCCTTGTCTATAGAATTAAAAATGTGGCTAGATCAGTGACTTTTGTGCCTCTAGGAGCCCTAGAGATTCATAGGAACTTTCTCTTGGCTACAGAAAGAGAGCAGAGTGAGAGAGGGCATGATTAGGAAGTGCTGTGGAACTTAATTTCCTCCCACATTTTACAAAGAGTATCCAAAATCATATTGAGTTTTATCCATTAGGTTCTGTTCACGATTGGTTTTGAATAGTGGATCCCTCAATATTTAAAAAAAATGTAATAAAAGATATCTAAGGTGTGTTCTAACTTCCTCATTCTATGAATCATGTTTTGTCCTAGAAATCTCTTCTGCATAGTATTCTCCTAAAATAATGAGAGGAAGCAAAATGTTATAAGAATAAAAGCACATGTTTCAAATAAAAACAACTATCATTTATTGAGTTCTTACAATATACAAAGACCAATGTCATAACTGCTTTAAATGAATAAATCATTTAATACTCATAACAACCTTATAAGTTTGGCACTATACCTAAGATCATATAAGTATAGGAGGTAGGATTTCAACCCAGGCAGACTTGCTCCAGAGTCCATAATCTTAACTGCTATTCTATATTCTTTCTGCTTAGTAATAAGACATTAGAAGCTCAAGGCAACATATCAGTTGCTCTTAGGAATAAACGAATGAACAGGAATCTTTGGGAAATTTTAACAATGCTCATAGTGAAGCTCTATGGGATGCATTTACCAGATCCAATGTGAATGTGCTGGACAGACAAAAAAGTGGTTGAGACACCGTTTGCAGCAGTTTGCATAAATTATTTCCTGCTAAGCCGCTGACATGTTAAAAAAAGACTGAATTGTCTATTTGTCCTTTCAATTTTAAAAGTTTTTGGCTTCATGTATTTTGAGACATGGAGGTACATACACATATAGGATTGTTATGTCTTCTCTTTGGATTAATTCTTTTATCATAATGTAATGTTGCTCTTTATCTGATTGTGTGATAATTTATATAGCTAATTCATCATTCCATTTTTAATAGTTTCATATTTTTATTTTACTTTTTAAAGTGTACACTTCTTTAAAGTGTATAGTTAAATGGTTTTTATGATATTTTCAGAGTTGTGCAGCTATCTCTACTCTTTTAGTTTCAGATTATTTTTCATCAACTCAAATGAAACCACTCTAGGCATTATACTAAGTGAAATAAGCCAGAAAGAAACCACTCACCCATTAAGTCACCTCCCCATTATGGCTGGTTTCTTTCACTTAGCATAATGTTTTCAAGGTTCATCCATGTTGTAGCTTCTATTATTACATCACTCCTTTTTATGAATGAATAATAGTCCATGCATGGGTATACCACATTTTGTTCATCCATTGATTGACACTTTGGTTGATTCCACATTTTATTCTTTTACTTTTAACATGTCTATGTTTTTATACTTAAAATAAGTTTCTTATAGATAGCATACAATTGGGTCTTGGTTTTACATCCATTCTGGCATTTTCTTTTCTTTTACTTAGCTTGTTTAGAACACTGTCATAATTAATGTGATCATATTAACATTTGTCATCTTCTCAAATGGTTTCTATTTGTCTCATTTGTCCTTTTTTTCTATTTCTTTTTTCTCTTGAGTTTTTAAAAGATACATTTATATCCACTATTGTCTTACTTTTTATATCTATTTGAAATATTTTTTGTGTTGCCCTTCCTTAAGTTTATAATATTCATCTTATTCAATAAGAATATGCCTTCAAATAACTTTATAGCACTTCATATGTAGTGTAAGACATAACAGTGAACTCCTAATTTTTCTTCCCATATTTGTATCATTTTTGTCATAAATTTATTTTTACATATTTTATAAATTCATTGCAATTATTTTTGCTTTAGACAGTTATCTTTTACATAAATTAAAATGATAAAAAACTAATCTTAAGTTCATCTTCATTACTAATTCTCTTCATTTCTTTTTATGGATCCAAATTTTTCTCTGTCATCATATTCCTGTGCCTAAAGAACTTCCTTTAATGTCATAGTGAAAGTCTGCTGGCAATAGATTTTCCACTTTTTTTTCTAGAGATATGTCTTTAGTTTTCTTTTATTTTTGAAAGATGTTTTCATTAGGTATAAAATTATGGGTTGATAGATATTTTTTGTCTTTCAGCACTTTAAATTACATGTTCTGGCTTGCATAATTTATGATGAGAAATCTGTAATTCTTATCTTTGTTCCTTTGCATATAATATGTCTCTATCTCTGTGACTGGTTTCCAGAAGTTTAAATGTGAGATGTCTTGGGATTCATATGTGTGTTTTGTGTTTATTCCAGTTGCTATTCCTGAGCTTCTTGGATTTGTGTTTTGGTGTTTATCACTAATTTTGGAATATTCTCTGCCATAATGTCTTCAAATTTATTTTGTTTTGTTTTCTTTATCTTCTCCTTTTGGGATTCCAATTACCAACATGTTAGGTCATTTGATATTTTTCCACAGAAAGATTCCTTTTTCTATTTGTGTTTTAGTTTGGTTAATATTTATCATCTATCCTCAACTTCATGATTTCAGTTTAATTTCTAGCCAGAGTTTCTCTCAATGTCTTTTCCACCCTCACCATGAGAGTTTCTTAATGACTGTGCCTTAGAGAAGTTCTTTCTCTATGCTCTTGTCCTTCCCCTAGTAGTACACTGCTATTACTTAACTCAGGTGGTAGGCACTGAGGGGACATTCTCTGTTGCTCTGGTTCAGCCCTTTTCGTAGGCAGCACTTTGTCCCTGCATCTCAGGGGTGGGACCATCTCAGTGACTCTTCTTCTCTTTCTAATGGTCTGGGCCCAGTGTCTATTTCTGCTCCTCCCCCAGGGTTAGAGAACATTATTTGTTCCATTCTCCAAACTACATTGGGTTTTTCCCTGTGCCTTAAGTGTGATGGTGTTTTCTCCATTTCCCCAGAGATTTAAGGTGTTTGCTCCATAAGAAAGATAAGGGAAAAGGATCCAAGTAGGGCTCTGTGTCCTTCCTGCAGGGATGCTGTTCCACTACCTACCTTCCTGACACTTCCTCAACACTCTTGTCCTGTGAGGACATCCAGTGAGGTTTGTGGAGAGGAGACTGACAGTGGATATGGTTCTTTGGTGTTTTGGTTCCCACTAGCTCACTTTCTACCTTCAGCACACTGGTAAATTTTAGTAGAATTACTCTCACCTTCACGTTTGGCTTTGAGTATCCAGCATCTGCCTCAGATAATTGAGGGCTAGTGTGCTGTTTCTCCTTGGAAACGTTTGTTTTTCCCTAGATTTAAAGTTACTTGCTTGTTCTGTGACTCTGCTATCTAATGGATTCAAAAAACATGGTGATTTTGAAGATTTGTGCTTTTTTTTTTTTTGACGTAATGCAGGAAGTGACATTATTTTCAGTTTACTACATTCCAAGCAGAAGCTGGAATTCCTGATGCTTACTTTTCATAAATATAACTCTAATTCCCTTGCAATCTCTAATGCACCTCACTGAAAATCACTGATATACAGAGAGTAAAGTCTCACTTTTATAGAACTCTTTAAGTCATATTTTTATTATGCTTCACTTTGTATGGAGAAACAGTATATTTTAGTTTGCTTTCCAAATGTAAATTATAGTATCTTGCTAAATATCCTCTTTTATATCATACTGCCCCTTCCAGAGAAGATGGTGTCTCAGAAAAAAGGGAGGACTGCCCACTCTTACCACTTCTTGCACATATTATCAATGACACAGACATTTCTTTGTGACTAGAGTAATGGGGGTTAATTGGTGTCATAGTGAACAAGCAAATAAGACTAAGCAGTGGCAGTCTCTATATCTTTTCAGGCATGAGAAGCCATGCTTTCTGATAGGGTGACATAATTGGGTGTCCAGTGTTGATATATCCCATTGTTTTATAAGGGAATGAACTCAGACCATATATTGAAAACTTATGCAGCCAGCTATGCTGGACACTAAACATACATGTCTAAAAAGCATTTGGAATAAATTGTTTCTAATCTGGCACTTTTGTATCCGGGTATGGATTGCTGAAGTGCCCTCAGGTTACAAATCACAGCTACTAACTAATGGACACTATGAGCTTGTGGCTTCCTTGATGCCCATCATTTTGTGTGCATATCATGTTGCTTTTTGCTGAAGCTTGCTGTGACAAGTTAGATCCCATCTGTCTGCTCAGTAACAAGCCAAATGACAAACATAACACAGGAAACATTGTTTAGATATCCAAAATTGTTTTCTACCATTTGGTTTTACCATTATGCTAACATTTAGAGCTGACAAATAAATGAAAGATGGATAGGACCTTGAAATTGAGATGATCTTTATGAGAAATGCAAGATGGCAGCAATATATTTAAATGGACATTTGTTAGCATTCATGTTTGTTAGACATTTTATACTTAATTCACTTACCTCTCTCCAAAAGATTCCTATGCTGCGGAATAAATTATCTGTCATATTTTATAACAGTAGGGAGCAAAGGAGCTGCCTCCCTCTCTGGAGCTGGGTTTTTACAGGAAGATGTGGACATGTGGTATGATTGATATTTTGTTTCCTGATCTAAAAATTTTTTTTTTTTTTTTGCGGTACACGGGCCTCTAACTGCTGTGGCCTCTCCCGCTGCGGAGCACAGGCTCCGGACGCGCAGGCTCAGCGGCCATGGTGCATGGGCCCAGCCGATCCGCGGCATGTGGGATCTTCCCGGACCGGGGCATGAACCCGCGTCCCCTGCATCGGCAGGCGGACTCTCAACCACTGCGCCGCCAGGGAAGCCCTAAAAATTTTTTTAATGAAGAAAAAATATTCACTCTTCACTGGACGTGTTTTTCTACTATAATTACTGGAATATTGTGGTAGGAAAATTTCTCTATAAGTTAGAGCTGGGTTTGTGTGAATTTTATATCCTTAATTATTCCTAGTAGGAGGTGAAACATTTTTTCCCCTATGACTTCCCATTACTTTTTCCATAGTGGTACAGCTGTACTTTAGAGATGCTCTGTATTTTTTCTTTAAGATGAAATCAACTGAAAAGATTTAAGAGTTTAATAAAATATCTTAGTCACAGGGAATATACATTTGACTAATTTTGTGCTTCTTCCCTAGCATATATCCCTGCTTCACTTCACTTTTCATAAAAACCTCGTATATAGAGGGTTAAAGATAAAAAATATGCTAATAAATGCACATCAGTTTCATAAAATCAGATCAGCTGACTGTTGTATATTCTCCTAATGATGGTGTTTGACTATGACATTCTCCCTCAACCTTCTTACCTTTCTAAAAACTGCCTAACTTTGAATCCAAAGCATGCATGAACTAAAACATTATGCAGTTCTTACACAAAAGATTTATAAATACCCACTATTATTGCTGTTATTAATATTCTTTTGTTTTAAAGAGAAAAGTACCAGTTCCTCTCATTTCATAGCAAATAACACAACTGTAAGAGCTGTTGCCAAGCAACCTGCATTCACAGCTCAGATGGGCTGAATTGTTTATATTCATATGTGGATAAAATTGACCCACTCCTTCTCTGAAAAAAATATATGAAGTCTTTGAGATAGTTCTATTTAGATATTAGGGTGTGGGTCATGGCATTATTGTTCTGTTGGAGGTTCTGAAACTGACATATCCAATGTACATATCTCCTTAACTACTTAACTACACTTGTCACATTACAGTATAAGTATCTGGGTTGGGATCTATATCCCCATTAGACTATGAGTTTCTTGAAGGCAAAGACTGTATTCTACTCATCACACAGGAAAGGGTTCTATATATAGCCAACATTCTATAAGTGTGTGATAGATGCCTCAAAAATAATTTTATACATGTCTGTTCTATATTCTTTCTACAAAAACATTTTCTTACTACAACATAGAAGGAAGAAAGAAAAAACACGTTGAAAAATACAGCAATATTAAATTATGATAAGACAAAACTGAAGCAATAAGTTAAAAAATACTGGAATTCAACATTTTAAAATTAAAAGAAACTTTATGGGACGTTTATTTCAGTGGTCTCAACCGTAGTTCTCATTTGAATCATAAAAGGAGCTTATAAATTTAATTGGTGAAGTTTTGAGTTGCGGTATTTTTAAAGTTCTCTAGCTATAGAACCAGGATTGGGAACCACTGATATAGTCTCTTTTATGGTGGAGAAAATAGCCCCAGAAGAATGAGAATTGTGCAGTGGTGGAAAGGGCACAATCTTTAGAGTCACCTGTCAATGTCTGATTTTAGCCATCAGTTCCTTACTGTAAAGTGGAGATAATAATATTTAGTTGTGGTACCGTTAAGGAGGTTGAATGGGATGACATGTACAGTGCACCTAGAGCTGTGCTTGGTGGGAGCCAGACAAGGACCGACTCTTCCCTCAGCAATTTTATCTGAGTTGCAAACATGATGTGGATAGAACCTTGGTCCACTGACTTCCAGAAATCTTCAGTACCATGGAAAGCAGCACAGGATAGCTCTAGCTCTGATGTTCATACTGGAATGGAGCAAGCATTAATATATCTGTCAAGATCCCTGCAGGAAACACATGAGGCATCAAAATGGGTAAATGAAGATAATTCAATGAAGAGACTTTTTTCCAAATATGTGGCAAGGTTAAGGGAACCACCAAGAAACTATGAAACAAGGAAGGGCCTGCCAGATTAAGGGGTTGGGGGTGCTACCTGAGGGTGTAAGAAATAGGCCACCTGGTAGAAGCTGCATCCCAATTAGAGGAACAGAGCTAGTGGCTCAACTGCAGCCTGGCAGGAAGGGAGCTGGAAATGAATCTTTCTCCTCCTACTCTCTAATTTTCTGCTAGTGATCACAGTGCTTAAGCCAGAAGACAAGAAGCCCAGTTGCAGTTCATAAGGCTCAGTCTCCTGGGGCCCAGAGCAGGGCGAGGAAGGATGGAGAAAGCTCTGGAAAAGCAATCAGAAGGTATCCAGGCAATTACTAGGCTTCTACCCCAGGCTGAGCATTTTATGAGCGTGATGTCTTTAAAGGCTGTGCTGCTTTGGGGCTAATCCAGTTGAATGTAAAATGCCCCAAATTAATGACATTCTCTGTGGCAGACCCTTGGTTGACAAAATTCATATATATTCCTGTTAACTTTGCCCTGAAATAAACTTTCCTTTGGCAGTGAGACCTGAACTTGACTACTGAATGTGGATCCACTACAGAAGAGGCACAACTTCCACTCTGGCAAATGGCTGCTTTCGTAGAGTCAACTGATCAGGGAAATCAGCATGCAAAGCCTGCTAGCCAGGGACACACAATAACCAAAATCCACTCCTGCTTCAGCAGCTGCCTGATTTTCCTGAGCCGTCTGTTCACCTCTTTGTTTTGTAATTTATCCATCTAAGAAATGAGAAGAACACCTGCTTCTCATTATGAGATTGAGATGTTTTGAGGGAAATGAGGCTCATTCTTATAGAAGAAAAATGCTGTCTACGTAAATGCAAAGTTGAAGCAGGAGTCATTCTACTAGCACTTATTTTCATCAATAAACGGGACATGTAGAAGATACCTGACATTTTATTTCTTTTAATAAAACCTTTCTTGATAATCACCCGAAGAATGAGAGGAAAATAAGGCAGCCTCTGTCTGCCTTTGAGGAGTTTGCAATTTTGTGGGAGGAATCAGAAACGAAACATTTATTAAAAGCGAATAATATTAGATGGAGGTTTTAGTATCCTTTTAAAATTTGCTCTTGTGTATGTCAATCTACTGATATCTATGTCTGTCTAGCTATCTATCTAAATTTTGTTTGTAAACTGTGATCTACATACACTCTCTCCCCACTTCAAATGCATCAGAATCCTGACCGGGAGTCCCTCCTGGTTCCTCTCCTACCTGACAATGCTTTCTCTTAGATTCCCAGGGTTTTCCATCCACTTACATCATACCTTGGTTCTCTCTTCAACACCAACTGATTCCCCATTGACCTGCACCCTTGTTTTGAATAATTTCTCCTAACTCAGTTTTTCATTCTTTTATGTTAAATTGTTCTATAATAGCACTACCCAGCATCCTCAACCCCATTACCACCTGGCTGGAGAGACATTTTAATCAGTAATTTTATAAAATATCTTTCGAGGACCTGCAGACAGTAAATGTTCTGTTGCACTTTTCTCTTTGTCCAATGCTGAAGGGCCTGGCTTATTCAGTAACCAGAATGTTGGGACCAAGAACCAGGGAAACCTTAGGCTTATGAAAAATTCTCAGATTTAGGACAACTTAGTTAAGACGTCTCTCATAACAATATTAACAGTGAATGAGAACCTTATAGTTGGCTTGAATCTGAGCTGGAGGTAAAAAGGGATAGCATTCCCAGGAACAGCTTAGGCAAATATTCAAGGTCAGGTATTAGCACAGTGTGCTCTGGAGCACAGTGACAACACCGTCTTGCCAGGGTGAAGAGTTCCTGGTGAGATGTGATTCTATCACCTACGATTTATTGTGTACCTACTGTGCGTCTGGAGCTCTGTCAGATCGCTTACATATACCACCTCTGTTATGGACCAAATGGGTACCCCACTCCAAATGCATATGTTAAAACCCTACCTTGTAGTGAGGTGGATGGACCTAGAGTGTGTCATACAGAGTGAAGTAAGTCAGAAAGAAAAAAACAAATACCGTATGCTAATGCATATATATGGAATCTTTAAAAACAAAAAGGTAATGAACCTAGTGGCAGGGTAGCAATAAAGACATAGACATAGGAGGGGATTCAAGATGGCAGAAGAGTAAGATGTGGAGATCACCTTCCTCCCCACAAATACATCAGAAATACACCTACATGTGGAACAGCTCCTACAGAATACCTTCTGAAGGCTGGCAGAAGAACTCAGACCTCCACAAAGGCAAGAAACTCCCCACGTACCTGGGTAGGGCAGAAGTAAAAAGAAAAAACAGAGACAAAAGAATAGGGATGGGACCTACACAATTAGGAGGGAGCTGTGAAGGAGGAAAGGTGTCCACACACTAGGAAGCCCCTTCGCGGGCGGAGACAGGGGTGGCGGAGGGGGGAGCTTCAGAGCCACGGAGGAGAGCACAGCAACAGGGGTGCAGAGAGCAAAGCAGAGAGATTCCCGCACAGAGGATCAGTGCCGACCGGCACTCACCAGCCCGAGAGGCTTGTCTGCTTACCCGCCGGGGCGGGCGGGGGCTGGGAGCTGAGGCGCGAGCTTCAGTCAGATCCCAGGGAGAGGACTGGCGGCGTGAACACAGCCTGAAGGCGGCTAGTGCATCACAGCTGGCTGGGAGGAAGTCTGGGAAAAAGTGTGGAGCTGCCGAAAAGGCAAGAGACCGTTGTTTTGGGGTGCGCGAGGAAAGGGGATTCAAAACACAACCTAAACGAGCTCCAGAGACGGGCATGAGCCGTGGCTATCAGCGCAGACCCGAGAGAGGGGCATGAGATGCTAAGGCTGCTGCTGCTGCCACCAAAAAGCCTGTGTGCAAGCTCAGGTCACGATCCACACCTCGCCTCCTGGGAGCCTGTGCAGCCCACCACTGCCAGGGTCCTGTGATCCAGGGACAACTTCCCCGGGAGAACACACGGCACCTCAGGCTGGTGCAACGTCACGTTGGCCTCTGCAGCCGCAGGCTCGCCCTGCATGCGTACCCCTCCCTCCCCCTGGCCTGAGTGAGCCAGAGCCCCCAAATCAGCTGCTCCTTTGACCCCGTCCTGTCTGAGCGAAGAACAGATGCCCTCAGGCGACCTACATGCAGAGGCAGGGCCAAATCCAAAACTGAACCCAGGAGCTGTGCGAACAAAGAAGAGAAAGGGAAATCTCTCCCAGCATCCTCAGGAGTAGCGGATTAAATCTCCACAGTCAACCTGATGCACCCTGAATCTGTGGAATACCTGAATAGACAACGAATCATCTCAAATTGAGGAGGTAGAAACTGGGAGCAACAATATATATTTTTTCTTCACTTTTTCTCTTTTTCCCTGTGGATAACAGGCTCTTGGTGTTCCGCGCAGGCATCAGGGCTGTGCCTCTGAGGTGGGAGAGCCAATTTCAGGATATTGGTCCACCAGAGACCTCCCAGCCCCACGTAATATCAAATGGCAAAAATCTCCCAGAGATCTCCATCTCAACGCCAAGACCCAGCTCAACAACCAGCAAGCTAGAGTGCTGGACACCCTATGCCAAACAACTAGCAAGACAGGAACACAACACCACCCATTAGCAGAGAGGCTGCCTAAAATCATAATAAGGTCACAGACACCCTGAAACACACCACCAGACATGGACCTGCCCACCAGAAAGAAAAGATCCATCCTCATCCACCAGAACACAGGCATTAGTCCCCTCGACCAGGAAGCCTACACACCCCACTGAATCAACCTTAGCCACTTGGGGCAGACACCAAAAACAATGGGAACTACTGACCTGCAGCCTGCAAAAAGGAGACCCCAAACACAGTAAGTTAAGCAAAATGAGAAGACAAAGTTTAGCGAAATGAGAGAAACACACAGCAGATGAAGGAGCAAGGTAAAAACTCACCAGACCTAATAAATGAAGAAGAAATAGGAAGTCTACCTGAAAAAGAATTCATAATAATGATAGTAAAGATGATACAAAATCTTGGAAATAGAATGGAGAAAATAAAGAAACGTTTAACAAGGACCTAGAAGAACTAAAGAGCAAACAAACGATGATGAACAACACAATAAATGAAATTAAAAGTTCTCTAGAAGGGATCAGTAGGAGAATAACTGAGGCAGAAGAACGGATAAGTGACCTGGAAGATAAAATAGTGGAAATAACTACCATAGAGCAGAATAAAGAAAAAAGAATGAAAAGAATTGAGCACACTCTCAGAGACCTCTGGGACAAAATTAAACGTACCAACATTCTAATTATAGGGGTCCCAGAAGAAGAAGAGAAAAAGAAAGGCACTGAGAAAATATTTGAAGAGACTATAGTTGAAAACTTCCCTAATTTGGGAAAGGAAATAGTTAATCAAGTCCAGGAAGCACAGAGAGTCCCATACAGGATAAATCCAAGGAGAAACATGCCAAGACACATATTAATCAAACTATCAAAAATTAAATACAAAGAAAAAATATTAAAAGCAGCAAGGGAAAAACAACAAATAACCTACAAGGGAATCTCCATAAGGTTAACAGCTGATTTTTCAGCAGAAACGCTGCAAGCCAGAAAGGAGTGGCAGCACATATTTAAAGTGATGAAAGGGAAGAAACTACAACCAAGATTACCCAGAAAGGATCTCATTCAGATTTGATGGAGAAATTAAAACCTTTACAGACAAGCAAAAGCTAAGAGAATTCAGCACCACCAAACCAGCTTTACAACAAATGCTAAAGGAACTTCTCTAGGCAGGAAACACAAGAGAAGGAAAAGACCTACAATAATAAACCCAAAACAATTAAGAAAATGGTAATAGGAACATACATATTGATAATTACCTTAAATGTAAATGGATTAAATGCTCCAACCAAAAGACATAGACTGGCTGAATGAATACAAAAACAGGACCCATATATATGCTATCTACAAGAGACCCACTTCAGACCTAGGGACACATACAGACTGAAACTGAGGGGATGGAAAAAGATATACCTTGCAAATGGAAATCAAAAGAAAGCTGGAGGGCTTCCCTGGTGGCGCAGTGGTTGAGAGTCCACCTGCTGATGCAGGGGACACAGGTTCGTGCTCCAGTCCGGGAAGATCCCACATGCCACGGAGTGGCTAGGCCTGTGAGCCATGGCTGCTGAGCCTGCGCGTCTGGAGCCTGTGCTCTGCAACGGGAGAGACCACAACAGTGAGAGGCCCGCATACCAGAAAAAAAAAAGAAGAAACCTGGAGTAGCAATTCTCATAGCAGACAAAATAGACTTTAAAACAGAGACTACTACAAGAGACAAAGGACACTACATAATGATCAAGGGATCAATCCAAGAAAAAGATATAACAATTGTAAATATTTATGCACCCAACATAGGAGCACTTCAACACAAAAGGCAAATACTAACAGCCATAAAAGGAGAAATCGACAGTAACACAATCATAGTAGGGAACATTAACACCCCACTTTCACCAATGGACAGATCATTCAAAATGAAAATAACTAAGAAAACACAAGCTTTAAATGAAACATTAAACAAGATGGAGTTAACTGATATTTATAAGACATTCCATCCAAAAACAACACAATACACTTTCTTCTCAAGTGCTCTTGTAACATTCTCCAGGATAGATCATATCTTGGGTCACAAATAAAGCCTTGGTAAATTTAAGAAAATTGAAATCGTACCAAGTATCTTTTCTGACCACAATGCTATGAGACTAGATAATCACTTACAGGAAAAAACATGTAAAAACTACAAACACATAAAGGCTAAACAATACACTAGTTAATAACGAAGAGATCACTGAAGAAACCAAAGAGGAAATCAAAAAATACCTAGAAACAACTGACTATGAAAACACGACGACCCAAAACCTATGGGATGCAGCAAAAGCAGTTCTAAGAGGGAAGTTTATAACAATACAATCCTACCTGAAGAAATAAGAAACATCTCAAATAAACAACCTAACCTTACACCTAAAACAATTAGAGAAAGAAGAACAAAAAACCCCAAAGTTAGAAGAAGGAAAGAAATCATAAAGATCATAACAGAAATAAATGAAAAATAAATGAAGGAAATGATAGCAAAGATCAATAAAACTAAAAGCTGGTTCTTTGAGAAGATATACAAAATTGATAAACCATTAGCCAGACTCATCAAGAAAAAAAGGGAGAAGACTCAAATCAATAGAATTAGAAATGAAAAAGGAGAAGTAACATGTGACACTGCAGAAATACAAAGGATCATGAGAGATTACTACAAGCAACTCTATGCCAATAAAATGGATAACCTGGAAGAAATGGACAAATTCTTTGAAATGCACAATCTTCTGATACTGAACCAGGAAGAAATAGAAAATATGAACAGACCAATCACAAGCACTGAAATTGAAACTGTGATTAAAAATCTTCCAATAAACAAAAGCCCAGGACCAGATGGCTTCACAGGCAAATTCTATCAAACGTTTAGAGAAGAGTTAACACCTACCCTTCTCAAACTCTTCCAAAATGTAGCAGAGGGAGGAACACTCCCAAACTCATTCTACGAGGCCACCATCACACTGATACCAAAGCCAGACAGAGATGTCACAAAGAAAGAAAACTACAGGCCAATATCCCTGATTAACATAGATGCAAAAATTCTGAACAAAATACTAGCAAACAGAATCCAACAGCATATTAAAAGATCATACACCATGATGAAGTGGAGTTTATCCCAAGAATGCAAGGATTCTTCAATATATGCAAATCAATCAATGTGATACACCATAGTAACAAATTGAAGGAGAAAAACCATATGATCATTTCAATAGATACAGAGAAAGCTTTTGACAAAATTCAACACCCATTTATGATAAAAAAACCCTCCAGAAAGTAGGCATAGAGGGAATTTACCTCAACATAATAAAGACCATATATGACAAACCCACAGCCAACATCATCCTCAATGGTGAAAAACTGAAACCATTTCCATGAAGATCAGGAACAAGACAAGGTTGCCCACTCTCACCACTATTATTCAACATAGTTTTGGAAGTTTTAGCCACAGCAATCAGAGAAGAAAAAGAAATAAAAGGAATCTAAATCAGCAAAGAAGAAGTAAAGCTGTCACTGTTTGCAGATGACATGACACTATACATCAAGAATCCTAAAGATGCTACCAGAAAACTACTAGAGCTAATCAATGAATTTGGTAAAGTAGCAGGATACAAAATTAATGCACAGAAATCTCTTGCAATCCTATACACTAATGATGAAAAATCTGAAAGTGAAATCAAGAAAACACTCCCATTTACCATTGCAATGAAAAGAATAAAATACCTAGGAAGAAACCTACCTAAGGAGACAAAAGACCTGTATGCAGAAAATTATAAGACACTGATGAAAGAAATTAAAGATGATACAAATAGATGGAGAGATATACTGTGTTCTTCGATTGGAAGAATCAACATTGTGAAAATGACTATACTACCCAAAGCAATCTACAGATTCAGTGCAATCCCTATCAAACTACCAGTGGCCTTTTTCACAGAACCAGAACAAAAAAATTTCACAATTTGTATGGAAACACAAAAGACTCCGAATAGCCAAAGCAACCTTGAGAAAGAAAAATGGAGCTGGGGGGATCAGGCTCCCTTGGCTTCAGACTATACTGCAAAGCTACAGTAATCAAGACAGTATGGTACTGGCACAAAAACAGAAAGATAGATCAATGGAACAGGATAGAAAGCCCAGAGATAAACCCACGCACATATGGTCACCTTATCTTTGATAATGGAGGCAAGAATATACAATGGAGAAAAGACAGTCTCTTCAATAAGTGGTGCTGGGAAAACTGGACAGCTACATGTAAAAGAATGAAATTAGAACACTTCCTAACACCATACACAAATAGAAACTCCAAATGGATGAAAGACCTAAATGTAAGGCCAGACACTATAAAACTCTTAGAGGAAAACATAGGCAGATCACACTATGACATAAATCACAGCAAGATCCGTTTTGACCCACCTCCTAGAGAAATGGAAATAAAATAAAAAATAAACAAATGGGACCTAATGAAACTTAAAAGCTTTTGCACAGCAAAGGAAAGCATAAACAAGAAAAAAAGACAACCCTCAGAATGGGAGAAAATATTTGCAAATGAAGCAATGGACAAAGGATTAACCTCCAAAATTTGCAAGCAGTTTATGCAGGTCAGTATCAAAAACCAAACAATCCAATCCAAAAATGGGCAGAAGACCTAAATAGACATTTCTCCAAAGAAAGTATACATATAGCCAACAAACACATGAAAAAATGCTCAACATCATTAATCATTGGAGAAATGCAAATCAGAACTACAATGAGATATCATCTCACACCGGTCAGAATGGCCATGATCACAAAATCTACAAACAATAAATGCTGGAGTGGGTGTGGAGAAAAGCGAGCCCTCTTGCACTGTTGGTGGGAATGTAAATTGATACAGCCACTATGGAGAACAGTATGGAGGTTCCTTAAAAAACGAAAAATAGAACTACCATACGACCCAACAAGCACACTACTCGGTATATACCCTGAGAAAACCAGAATTCAAAAAGAATCATGTACCAAAATGTTCATTGCTGCTCTATTTACAATAGCCAGGACATGGAAGCAACCTAAGTGTCCATTGACAGATGAATGGATAAAGAAGGTGTGGCACATATATAGAATGGAATATTACTCAGCCATAAAAGAAGTGAAATTGAGTTACTTGTAGTGAGGTGGATGGACCTAGAGTCTGTCATACAGAGTGAAGTAAGTCAGAAAGAGAAAAACAAATATCGTATGCTAACACATATATATGGAATCTAAAAAAAGAAAAAAAAAGGTCTGAAGAACCTAAGGGCAGGACAGGAATAAAGATGCAGACCTACTAGAGAATGGACTTGAGGACACAGGGAGGGGGAACGGTAAGCTGGGACAAAGTGAGAGAGTGTCATGGACATATATACACTACCAAATGTAAAATAGATAGCTAGTGGGAAGCAGCCACATAGCACAGGGGGATCAGCTCGGTGCTTTATGACCACCTAGAAGGGTGGGTTAGGGAGGGTGGGAGGGAGGGAGACGCAAGAGGGAAGAGATATGGGAACATATGTATATGTATAACTGATTCACTTTGTTATAAAGCAGAAACCAACACACCTTTGTAAAGCAATTATACTCCAATAAAGATGTTAAAAAAATAAATATGTTCTAGAACTTCTTTCTTTAACCCTCTCGCATTCAGGCATCTTAAACATCAAGTCTTTGGCATTATCCCTTCTTTCTCCCACTCTAAATTTAATTGACTTAAATCCCTAAAGCTCCATCAGCAAAATAACTTCCAAATTAGTTTCCCAATCCTCTTTGCATAGTGCTTTTCTAACCCTAAGATCCTTTTATTTTTGTCCTTGCATTAACTTTATTTTCAGATCTGAGTGTCACATTCACAAACGGGCAGCCCTAGAGAAAGTAGATCATACATTATTCTCCTTTGAATTATTCGTGACCTAAAATTCAAATATTAGAAGTGTGGGACAGACTTGCTGTATTTATCTGGCAGTTCTTAGTTGGAGACTACCTTAGGCCAAAAGCAGCAGATGCTCTGTTTTCACAGTTCATAAGCATCAGAAGAAAGTAAAGACACCTTGTCTGTCTAATCTGGTCTCAGCATTTGATTTGGGCATATGGATGAGGGCAGAATTTGTGCAGAGTGATCTTTATAAATCAACTCAGTTCGTATCTCTCATCCACTTGCATCTCTCTAATGGCTTGCCATCTCATTCAAAGGTCATGCCAAAATCCTCCATGATCCATTTCCCTGTGACCGCATCTTTTAACCCTCATTCTAGTCTCTCTTTCTTGATTTTGCCCAGTGCATTCCTACTTGGGCACCTTTGCATTTATAGTTCCCTCTATCTGAAGCACACACATCCTCAGACACTCCCAAGGCTCACGACTTCATCTCCTTTATGTCCTTCCTCAAATGCATCTCAGTGAAGCTTTCCCTGACCACCCTCATAAATGATCACCCCCTCCCCTGATATTTCCTTCTTTTTTCCCTAAGAAGTCATATCTGTCTTACATTTGATATATTTTACTTATTTTTGTTATTGATTATTTTGTCTTGTGAAGGTAGATATCTTTGTTTTTATTTTTCACTAATATATCCCTTGAGTCTAGAACAGTGCTTCAGTAAAATATATGTTGTATAAATGGATGAACAACAAACTGTATATGAAAGAAATAGAGATAATAAAGGAGAGTGTGATTAATTTTTTAGTGGTAGTTCAGCTGAATTACCCAGTCTCTCTCATTTGTTGACACTGATGCATTTCTTGGGATAATTCCTGAGCTGTTCACATTCATTTCATACATCTTGAGAGTTCCAGAACTCTGGTTTATTGCTAAGGGGATGCAATTAATAGGATGATATAACTTTTTTTCCCTTAAAATCCATGAAAATACAGAGCTGTATTTTCTCTCAAAAGGCATAATCTTAAAACCTTCTGTAAAATCTCAATACTGCTGAACTTTACATTGAATTTAATAGAAAGCTATTGATTTTGATTCACTCAAATAAAATAAGAACTATTCCCTGACAAATCCGCTGCGTAAAATTATTCTGCATGTGAAATATATCACTGTCTGCTATTGCCAGCTCAATGTACATTATTTAATAGAAAGCACATAAACTTTAAAAGTCACTGTGACCTGGTCTGAATTCCATACCTGCAAGATAACTTTTGGCAAAATTACCAGATCTCTATGAATCTCATTTTTCCCACTAGTAAAATAAAAATAATACCTACATCACAGAGTAGTTTTGCAGTTTAAAAGAGACAACACATATGTATAAGTCTAGGATCCTTTAATTAGAATAACAAAAATGAACTCTGGCTAATGAGCAAAAAAAGGATTTATCAGAAGGAAGTCCGAACTTAACATATTGACATGAAGCTAGAGAATGGGGAACAATGGACAGAAACTAAGGCAGCAGGGACCATAGAAATGGTCTCATTACCTAAACAGAGTGGTCTGTATGCAACCATTAGAAAGGGTATGTGCCAACCAATTATGTTTTTCATCCTTGTGTCACCTGCTCAAGACTAAGTCCCAGGAGAGAGTATTCAGTTGGTTGATTTGGCCCCTTCCAGCTTCTACACCAGGAAGCCAATCTAGGAATTTCTAGCCCAATAAGACCTCAAAGGAAAATTGGGATGTTGGGAAAAGTGGAACAGATGGATGACTTTAAGGGAACCCCTTAAATTGATGACTTTGGATCTGTTTTGACCATAATCCACAGCAATAAATATATTTTACTTCATGGTCTAGGGTTCACAGATGTACATATACATTTATATATAACTAAAACAAAATGTTCTCTAAACTGAACTTATTGTACTCTGTTTTGTATTACTTTATTCTCTTCCACTTTTTAAAAGCCAGTTCATGGCCCACTAAGTTGATTTCATGACTTAAGAGTGTGTTGCAATGCACAGCCTGAAAACATTTTCTTATAGTATATATAATATTAACAAATCATAGATACTCTGTAAATGTCAAGTTCTCTCATACCATCTTTCCCCCTTTATTCTGCCTCCCACTCTCCCATCAAGTAAAACTGCACACAGTGGCTGAATGACCAAGATATCTGAAGCCTCTTTCATTTTATTGACCTAATGACATAATGTTAATCATATTTTCCTAAACAGTGGAGTTTACAAAAAAATCAGGAGTTTTAAGAGACATAGAGTATAAATAAAAGCAGTATTGAAGAAGAAACAGTAAAATGAAGAGAATAAGGTATGACTTAAGTCTCGGGAAAACTAAGATTCTCTTCTTGAAATAGCATAGAGTAATTTTCTGTTCCACACACACAACATCTGTTGCTGCTCTCTGGAATAAGACTTAGAAGATTAAGCACTCTTAATTTCTTAATTTTCCCTGTACTGAAAGAGCTATTTGGCTTTCTTTCAGGGCAGAAATATATTTTGATCTAAATATTGAGTTAACTGGTTTGGGGGTTTAGGAGCTGGAATTAGTAAAATAATTGGTTCAGTTCTTCATTTGTGTGTGTGTGTGTGTGTGTGTGTGGTGAGACTATCACCAAAGCGTTAGGCTCATGATAGATTCTGCCAAAATGACTTGAGTGTGTGTTTATATGCTTCAAATATAAGACAATTAGAGAATTTATAGGTTTAAAATGTTATGAATTAAATTTTGGTATCTGTATATTATTTAAACCACCTCAGAAGGGCCTCTTTCCCCAAATGACAGAATCCACTATACCTCTATATTAGCTTGCCTCCTCTGGTCTTCACTTCTCAGCAATCTCTTATTTATTTTTTATTGATCCTCTATCCCATTTCCAAGGAGAACTGTGACAATCCCCTTGTATTCAAGCCTTTGGTGCTTAATCTCTCCTTGTCAAGCCCTGGAGTGATTTCTCTAACTTGTATTTGAGGCCTGCCTAGTTGAGACTCCTCTATTTCTATCTTCAAATAACTCTGTGTCTCTCCCCCGGAAGAAGCCTCTGATTTCAAGCCTCATATTGTTCTCCTGTTTCTCAATCTCATTTCCTCTTCCCTCTTCTGGAACCCAAGTCCACTAATTTTGTCCCCTCTCATTTGCTTCTTCAAATTGTCCTTCTCCCCTGGAACTTTCTTCTCTTTTTATAAATGTTCTCAGATACCCTCAGCAGCGGTCCCCAACCTTTTTGGCACCAGGGACTGGTTTCGTGGAAAACAGTTTTTCCACTGACGGAGGAGTGGGAATGATTCAGGCTGTAATGCGAGCTATGGGGAGAAATGGGGAGCAGCAGATGAAGCTTTGCTGGCTCGCTTGCCTGCCGCTCACCTCCTGCTGTGCGGCCCGGTTTCTAACAGGCCGTGGACTGGGACTGGTCTGTGGTCTGGAGTTGGGGACCCCTCAACTAACAAACTACCTAAAACACCTTGGCTCACTTTTTCTGGTCCTACAAGTGATCGTACTTTTACTCCCCTTTCCTTCAGATGCTACTTTTCTTGAAAATGTATACTTGTTGCTTCTACTTCTCATATTCATTCTTTCCTGTGTCTCTAATCAAGCTTTCACCTCCACCAGACTATTAAAACTCTTCTCTGGAGAAGATCTAAGAAGATCTAAGAGGCGTTTTTGTTCTACTCGAGGTCCTTGATGTTGCACTATGCCAGTTCCTTGACTCCTTCCTGGAATCCTTGTCCTCAAGCTGTACCCCAAGGAGCACGCATTTCCCAAAGCCCTCTCCTGCCATCTCTTTCCATAGGTGTTAGGTATGTGGACCGTGGAACCGCAAAGCCTCGGGTTCAATTCAGGATCTGACACTGTGGGTTGTGCCATGTTACCAATTTACTTATCATTTCAACCCTGTAAAATGGAAATAATAGTGCCTATGTACTAGGGTTTTTAAAATATTAGATGAAACAGTAAAGCACTTAGGAAGTCCTTTGTTGGAAGTAAATGTGAGCTATCTTTTTTTCTTCCCAGGAAAATAGAAGCCCTTCTATTGGGGATGAAGGAATATTTTTTTGCCAGCTTCCTATAGGGAGAGCTCCTGCACTATACTACTCTAAGCCTCCATCTGGACTTTCACTCTCTCCTCCTCTAGTATGTTTGGGAAAGGGCTCCAGCATTTAGTTTAACCCCTCCTTTTTTTTTTTTTTTTTTTTTGCCTTTCTGATTTCCCCCTTTATACCCTAAATTTTGTAGAGCATTCTGCTTGTAGAAAAGTCTATCTAGTGCTAGGAATCCATATTAGGAAATTCATTGTTGCTGCACCCTTAAACCGTGATCTTCAACACTTTTATATTCATCTGCCATCTTCTTTATCAATTTCAGTTGATCCAGAATTTGACCAGAGAAAAGAAGGTGGCAACTCATGGGGCCCCCTCAAACCTCAAAACTTATTGTTATATTTTTGTCTATTACATTTGGTTCTAAACTCCAGTCTTCTCCTGCTGTAATCCATCCTACACATAGCTGCGTATAATCTTCCTAATGAAAAACTCTTATGATGTCACATGTTTTACAAAAAGTATGATTGTTCTTTGTTAGTTAGAGAATTGTGTGTGAATTTCACTGAGATATTCATGGTTTGATTCTCCCACTGCTGCTTTTGTGTTACCTAGTGCTCCAGATGAGCTAGATTTTTCCCTGAAGAGCACATGAGTTTTCTACCTCTGTAATTTGGCTTATGCTGTTTCTTCCACCTAGAATAGTCTTTTTTTTTTTTTTAGCACAGGGAGATCAGCTCTGTGCTCTGGGACCACCTAGAGGGGTAAGATAGGGAAGGTGGGACGGAAACACAAGAGGGAGGAGATATGGGGATATATGTATATGTATAGCTGATTCACTTTGTTGTACAGCAGAAACTAACACCACAATGTAAAGCAATTATACTCCAATAAAGATGTTTTAAAAAAAATAGAATAGTCTCTTATCTGTCTTTACTTTTTGGAATTCTAGTAATATTCTGAGACCATCTCCACTGTTATCTTTTCAGTAAAGACTTTCTTGATCCCCCAATCTGATATAATTTATTCCTTCTTTTGCATGTGTTTTTCAATTTTATTATGGAATATATATCTCCTTACTTTAAAGTTTATAATAGGACTATTTTATTTTCCCTTGTATAATAAAATTATAACCTATTTGAGGACATGAACTACAGCCTCCTCTTCTTTTTAAGCTCTGTGGTGTCTACTGAGCATGGAACCCTATAATTAGTAAGTGCTCAATAAATATTTTGTGATTTAAATTTAAATTAATAAATAATAAGAGATACTCAAGGAACACTTTCTATCAATTTGCTGTTTTGTTAAGATGGATTTTTTTTTCCCCAAGAAGATAACTGTGGTTTTTAGTCGCAGTAATAAACCATTTCTTAACTTAAACTTAAATGGCACAGTGGTTACAGTAGCATGAATAATCTTGAAGTTTTCAGGCTGAAGAAGTTGATTTAGGGTCCTGAAACTTAATGGAATTAAAGGCAAAAGGGAGCATTGGAATGCTGGTTTGAAGATAGGTGGTTTTCATGGCAGCAGTCAGATTCATGCAAAAATTTTGTTGAATATGAGCTCTAAGCACTCAAAAAGTACCCTGCAAAGCTTATTTTCTTTAATTCATCCCATGAAATTTTTTTCATGCACCTATATGGACAAGGCACTGAGCTACGCATACTAGATGTTCAAACCCTAGTTTAGAAAGACCGTAATGTCAAAAGTAGGCAGCCTATTATATCGGAGAAAAGTTTTCATGGCACTTTGTCTTTCTCATCATAAATATGTTATTTCTGCTCTCTTTCTCCCTTTCTTTTTTTCCCTTATCTCAGTTCCCTTCTTCCTTTTTGTTTATGTCATTTAAAAATATCCTGCCCTCTTTTCTTTCCATGTATTTTATTTTATTCCCAACTTACCTATCTGTGGGTTTATTCCATCAAAATGTTCCACCAAATTGACTTCAGAGAGGTCAGTGTAACCAAATAGCCTACAAGTAGACCTCACTACATGCAAAGCAGTAGTAAAATCCATGAGAGCAGGAAGCATACCTCCCATACTTGGTATTGTAGTCCAGTATCTTGTTCTGCATTGAAATATTAGATACAGTTGCCGAATGATTAAATTAACAATAATGTTAATGCATGAAGAAGCCCTGCCCATGACATCTAGGATAATGAAAGCTTCTTGCTCTGAGAACTGATATAGATGTTTCTGTTCAAGTGCCCACTAGCTGTCTGCCCAGAAGAGTTGTGCTGATCTCATTACCTGGACAGGATCATGGTTGAAGGTTAATGGTTCTATAAAACTCTTTGCCTCTCATCAATTGTCTTTGCTTACTCCTACTCAATTCATCCATCAGGTACTAGTTTAGACAGTTAATTTTCATAAAACTCAAATCTAGGATGGGTGCCCGATTTCAGTTAACACTGCATTTTTCCACACCATGCTTATCACACTGTTTTAAAAAAACATGCTTATCACTGTTAGTTGACTTGTCTATTTCTCCCTTGACTATTATGTCCATATAAGCAGGGACCTATTCTGCCTTGCCCTCTGCTATATTTTCTTTCTTTTGTTTTTTTAACATCTTTATTGGAGTATAATTACTTTACATTTTTGTGTTAGTTATTGCTGTATAACAAAGTGAATCAGCTATACGTATACATATATCCCCATATCCCTTCCCTCTTGCATCTCCCTCCCACCCTCCCTATTCCACCCCTCTAGGTGGTCACACAGCACCAAGCTGATCTCTCTGTACTATGCAGCTGCTTCTCACTAGCTATCTATTTTACATTTGGTAGTGTATATATGTCCATGACACTCTCTCACTTCGTCTCAGCTTATCCTTCCCCCTCCCCGTGTCCTCAAGTCTATTCTCTATGTCTGCGTCTTTATTCCTGTCCTGCCCCTAGGTTCTTCAGAACTTTTTTTTTTTTAGATTCCATATATATGTGTTAGCATACGATATTTTTTTTCTCTTTCTGACTTACTTCACTCTGTATGACAGACTCTAGGTCCTTCCACCTCACTACAAATAGCTCAATTTCGTTTCTCTTTATGGCTGAGTAATATTCCATTTTATATATGTGCCAAATCTTCTTTATGCATTCATCTGTTGATGGACACTTAGGTTGCTTCCATGTCCTGGCTATTGTAAATAGTGCTGTAATGAACATTGTGGTACATGACTCTTTGAAAAAGACTGGGATAAAATTATTATAATGCATATTTATTGAACTCTAGCAATGACAAGTGCAGTTCGAAAAGCTCATTATTCATTTAAGACTCTGCAAAGATATAAGATAGAAATATTAATCCTATTTTACAGATAAGAACATTAATATTCTAATCCCTTAAATAATTTGTCCAAAGTTATAAAGCTGGACAGTGGCATAGATGAAACTCCACTCAAGCAGCATGGTTCCAGGATCTATATGCTTAACTGCAGCCTTGGAGTATTTCTGGCCTATGACTCATATATTACTCACATCGTATATTACTCACATATGATACAGAAACATCTGGCTTCTCAGTACTGTTTCCTTCAAAAATTCCAAATAGCTCAAAATTGATTTTAAATACATGCAGTTTTGGTAATTGAAGGTTTGCTAAGTGCAGGTGTTCTGAGTGGGTTCCCTCACATTGAGTCTTCGTGAACTGCCTGCTTGGGCTTCCGTCCATGAGAATAGTCAAGGCAGCAGAACATCAAAGATCAGCACATGGGAGATGGGAGTTGGGGGTCTCAAGGCCACAGAGTGAGGTGAGGATGCTATGAGAACTCTGATCGTCACATATCTAGCCTCCTCTTTGTAGCTGATCAGGAAATGTTGGTTTAAAATTAATAAAATTAAGATAGTAATAATGTGAATAACCTGTTTAGTAATAGAGATGGCAATGACATATTTAAAGTTGTTTTTAAAAAGAAAGAAAAATGTTATTTTCTTTAGTGGATACGTACGACTTTTTTTATCTACAAACACATACAGTAAAGAGAGCACTTGTGCATAATTCAGTATTCTTTGTCCCAGATGCTAAAATAATAATGCACACTTCATTACAACAATAATGCAAAGAGAGGATTTGAAAATTAACTGGTGTGAATTTTAGGTTACGTAGATACTGGAAATTTTAGCTTCAGCTAATCTACTTTTTACTTAGTGATAAGTTTACTTAGGATAAGTTCATGGGAGCAAATAAGATATAAAATGAACAAGTCCTGGTCCCAAGCACCTCACCTAACAAAAACAAATGTAATAATTCACAACGTTTCCTTCAGATTGCTCTCTTTTCCACTTTCCATACAGTTATAACATTTTAAAGACGGAGGAGACTTTCATGTCATCTAGACAAATGTCTGTTCAATTCTTGAACTTAATCTGATGGAGGAATGTTGCATTTCTGGGGAATAACTAATGCAGCACACCTGATGCATTTGCTTCACTATCTCAAACTTAACATGTAAACCAAACCCTTAACTTCTCCTTTCTTGACTTTCCCCATCACTGTAAATATCACTGCTATCCACCTGATGCTCAAGTCAGAAATAGAGTCATTCTTGCCCCTCCCCCTTCATCCTTCACATCCAGTTCATCACCCAGTATTTCTGACTCTATTTCCAAATATATCATGGATGTCTTCTTTTTTTTAACTTCCCTATGTATCTGCCTTCCTATCACAAACTGAGTCCCAGGCACCATAATCTGTCATCCGTATTGATTCAGTAGCCTCTGACTAATTTCTCTGGTTCTGTCCCTACAGCTTTTTAATCTGTATCCCTGCAAGCTAGAGTGGCTTTTTCCTTCAACGCAAATCAAATCCTTTGCACTCTTCTGTAAAACCCTTCGCCCTTCAATAGATTCATATTGCATTTAGAAATAACTATAAACTTGGGCCCTGCATCCTCTGCTATCCTCATCTCTTTGCACAGTGTTTATCTATGATGACCTTCTTTGATTGCATTATATATTATTCCCATTACCACTTTAGGTTAAGAATTACATGATATGATGCTGTTTATTTATCAATGCTTGCTAGAATTTAAGAGCAGGGCCTGTATCTATTTTATTCAATGGCTCATAGCACAATAGCATAATACCTGGAAAATATGATATGTGTATTTAATATTTTAAATGTATGCTGACTGAAATCTATATTTAGAGAATTCTAGCCTATACAAACTTATTGAGTTGAAATTTATCTCTCATCCAAACGTTGGTCCTGTTATAAATTTAAGACATATAAACTAAGTTATATTCCTTCACATAGTTATAGATTGTTGAATATATCTTAATCTACCTTTGCTATCACAACCAAATCAACATTGCGTTAATCAATAAGTCTCTTGTAAAAACATTGAATTTAAATAGTTTTATAAGCTAAAAATTCTATACGTTCTAATTATTTAAAAAAGTCATTGTCATCTAAATTTCATCCAAATTTCCAAAAGTTGTCTAGTCTAAGAAAACTCAATATACAAAAAGGTACAAAATGAAAAAGGGCTTATGAAGATGCATTTTTAAAAATTTACCAAATGACACTTTGCTGTAAAAGGGATTTACATTTAAATGGCATGTTACCTCAATATAGCATCTCTACTTGCTTGTTTTTTAGAAACATAATTCATTGATAAATGTTTAGGATTTTCTCTATAAACTAAATCAAAGTACTCCTGTTTTATTAATACAGTAAATTCAAATCCTTAAGTGATTCACTGGAATATCTGTAAGAATGAATCCTTAGATTTTGCAAATGTGTCAGCTTTCAGTTAAGTTTACAATGTGTTGACTGAAAGGACTGCATGTTTAGATATAAGGAAGGAACAGAAAGATTGGAAAGCTCAGTTGTTAACAAGTTTTTGCTAGAAGGGATTTGAAAGTTGGATTTTAAAAACTGTACTCAACTGACATTGATGGCCTCTGCTAGTTACAAGAAGCATAATGAATAAACTGCCCTGGCAGAATGTGCTGCTCCTGAAAAAAAACTCTAAAAACTGACAGCCTCTTGTATAGATTTTTGAGAAGTAGTAAAGAACCTCAAATGAAAATAATGTTAAATGGCAGGCATATTATCCCTCTAGGGGAAAATGTAATGAAAATCAAATGTTTCTGTGTTGTATTAATGTTAAGTGAGATGGTGAAGTGAAAAATTATTCTTTATATTTGATTAATGTGGACAGGCAATCCAATAATTTTACCCAGAAGAAAAAGAATACAGCATCAGAAAATTTTAGGAAAAATTTTGCTCAAGTAATCTAGATTATTGCTTTACTTTTGCTATGAAGTCACTGGCTGTTGGCCAAGAAAGAGTTTCTTTTTAATGAAAAGAGGTGTTTTCTGTAATAATAAAGGTTTGAAGATTCTTCCCAGAATTTTAGCTGGGGGCTCTATGAAACCAGTCCAGTGCAACCCCCTTGGCTTATTCTACTTTTTATTACTTCATTTAACCATTTTGGCCTTAAATTATTTTACCACATTTAAGAGGGTCTTAGAGTACACATACAAAATCATGTTACTTAAATTAGCTCAACTCATAAATCGAACTATTTATGGCTATTTGTATGGGCTTTTATATTCTGACTTTATCTATCTTCTGTACTACTACCTAAAAGAGATTTTATTGTGCACTATCTCTAAAACAGATTTTATTATGTTGCTCTTGTTCTTCAAAACACTCAGTCTCCCACTGCACCTGGCATAAAATGTGAGCTTCCTAGCCTACTGTGCTACCATTTTGATAATGTTGTCCCAACCTATGTTTACAATACAACTTTGAGCTCTCAGCTTTACAACCTCTTTTAGGACCTTACCCTCCAGACATGTTTTTCCTTTACATAGCTTACTTATCTATACTATCCTCTCCTTCTGCCAAGTTGTCTAACTATATGACTCATACTCTTGTTCCAAGACCCACCTCGACAGCAACCTCCTCTCACTTACTTTCTGTGGTAGGCAGAATAACAAGTATAAATAAATAAATATGTCCCTGTCCTATCCCTGGAACCTGTGAGTATATGACTTTATATGTCAAAAAGAACTTTGCAGATGTTAAATTGAGGATCTTGAGATAGAGAGATTATCCTGGATTATCTGGGTGGGTTAAGAGTCACTGTAAGGGAAAGAAGGAGGCAAGGGAGTTAGAGAAGGGGGTCTGATGATACAGTGACAGGTCAGAGGGAAGTAATTTCTGGCTTTGAAAATGGAAGAGTGCTACAAGCCAAGGAATGCAGCCAGCCTGTATAATCAGGAAAAGGAGAGGAATTCATTCTTTCCTACTGCCTTCAGAAGGAATACAGCTCTGTTGACATCTTGGTTTTAGCCCAGTGAGACCCACTTTAGAATTATCCAAAGCCGTAAAATAATAAATTTGTGTTGTCTTTAGCCACCAAGTTTGTGTTAATTTTTTACAGCAGCAATTGGAAACTAATACAGAGTTTAATAATTGGAAGTGGGTGCTGATGTGTTAGAAATATGTAAAAATGTAGAATGAACTTAGAATTGGGCAATGGGCAGAGACTGGAAGATTTTTAAGGAGCATGATAGAAAAAGACTAGACTGCCTTGAATAGATAGACTCTTAGTAGAAATATGGGTGTTAATGATTCTGCTAGTGAGGACTCAGAAGAATGTGAGGGAGCCTGGTAGAGAAAGCACCTGTTGTCTGTCTTAGAGAATACTGAAGCCATCAAGAATAGCTGGTAGAAAAAACATTAGAAAGGCAGTGCAGATGAAGGGTCAAGTGGAAATGAAGAATATGTTATTTAAAAAGTGGAGAAGAGAGGATTTTTTACATATAGTGGCCGGGAACTTAGCTGAATTGTGTCTTGCAGATACATGGGATTAAAACTTGTAAATTATGAACTTGGATATTTAGCTGAGGAGGCCCCAAGCAAAATGTGAAAGGTGCATCCTGGTCTCTTTTGACTGCTTATAGTAAAATGTGGGAGGAGGGAGATAAATTGAGGGAGAGAAAGCCAAGGGTGTGGCTGGATGACCTTTCGCTAGTGCATTAGAAGGATCAAACGATCAGACTATTCAGTCATACTGAGGGCTTTTTGAAGAGATTAGACATTCTGCTCAGGGATCCCCTCAGCCATATCTGAAGGAAGCAATATAGAGATGAAATTATGTAGAAGAGATATGTGGAAGAGCCTCATGTCTAATGGGACAAATTTCCTTGACATACACAAGAAATCTACAAGGTTTTTGAGTATGTTCCACAAACACGAAACACTGACAGCTTTGACTAAAAGGGACAAAGAGAGTAAGAAATGAAAGAAAACTGTCAGACTCACAAAATTGTACAGGTAGGAAATAGGAAGATCAACTTTTCAGCTGCAAACGTGCTGTACTTCATACAAAAGGAAGACTATCTCTAAGGGCAAAGAGCCTCAAGACAAAAAGGCAGAACCTTGGACCACAGAGGATTACTCCCAGGCTTTGAAACCTATGTTGTTTACTCAGCTACATTTTTAATTTGACTTTCCTTCCATTCTTTTGAATGGGGATGCTTATGACTGGTACCTCATGCCTGACCCAATATTGTATTTTGGAGCAGATAACTTGTTTTCTAATTTCAAGGATTCACAGATGCAGAGGAATTTTGCCCCAGGATAGATCAGATCTTATTCATACCTGATTTAGATGATTTAAATGACCAGACTTGGGAATTTTGAGCTGATGAGATTTTGGATTTAAGTTGATGCTGTTAATGGGTTGAGACTTTTGGAGATGTTGGAATGAAGTGAATGCATTTTACATGTGGGATTGATGTGAATTTTTATGTACCAGAGGGCAGACAGTGATAGACAGGAAAATGGCCCCCTAAAGATGTCTACATCTAAATGTCCTAAACCTGTGAATATATTATGTTACATGACAAAGGGTAATTAATGTTTCAGATAAAATTAAAGTTGCTGATCAGCTGAATTTAAGACAGGATTTTTGTCTTAAATTACTCCTCTAATTTTAAAATTATGTTACATCATTTCTTGTTTACATTTATCTGATATGCTCTTGCACATCTTTTTATTTTCAACTTTTTGAAAAATTTTATTTTAGGTGAGTCTGTCTGATCTAGCATAATTTTCATTCTTTCTTTGGAATCCAATTTAATATTTTATTTTTATTATAATCAGTGAATTAAGCCAATATTCCTTTAATTAAAATGACAAATATATTTAGTCCGATTTATGCCATGTTATTATTTTGTCAATTTTATACTTTTTAAAGCCTCTCACTGGGTGATTTCTTTGCTCTGATTTTTTTAGTGTGGATGTGTGTATGTGGGTGTGCATGTGCAGTTCTTCTGATATTTAGGAAAGTTTTCATTATTTTTCTAGGAGTTGATTTTGTGTTTTATTTTTTTTAATATAATTATTTCTTCAAGAATGACATATATACAAAAGAACACATGACGTGTGCACAGCTAAGTAAATTTTTATGAAATGGAAACAGTCATTTAATTATTGCCAAGCTAAGGAAACTGAATGTCCCTAGCACCTATGAAGTCCCCCTATATCCCCTTCCAGTTGCTACCACGCTTCTATATATACCTATGATTCTGACTTTTAAGACTATAGATAATTTTTGATTGTTTGGAACTATATATAATTTGAACCATAGAGAAGTTACTCTTTTGTGTTCTTTTGTTCAATGTTATGTTTATGAGATTTATCCGTGTTACTGCACATAGAATAGTTTGCTTATTCCCATTGGTCTGTAGTATTCACTTGTACAAGTATAACACCATTTATCTCCTTTACTTTTGATGAACATTTAGGTTGATTATAGTTCTTGGCACTTAGAAACACTGATGTTGTGAACATTTCTGTTCATTTCTGATGGTGTGCATATGTATACATTTCAGTTGAGTGTATAACTAGAAGTAAATTTCTTTGGATAGTTTACACGTATATTCAGGTATGAGGTTTTACGTATATTTTCCTGATAGCTTTTATCAATTAAAGTAATTTTTCTCAATTTTATTTTCTGTTTATGTGTGTGTTCTAAATCTTGAACAGATATTAAGCTTTATGTAATATTTTTTCTAAATCTATTTCGATAATCATATGAATTTTCTCCTCATATATGGTATTATGGTGCATTACACTGATTAGTTTCAAAAATTAAGCCATCTCTAACAAATTAGGTAATGGAGACAAAATGGAAAAAAATCCGAGAGACACACAAAGTACCAAAATTCATTCAAAAAGAATTATAAAATATGAACAAACCTATAATAAGTAAAATGAGATTTAATCTATAATCAAAACTTCCCAACAAAGATAAGTCCAAGACTGCATAGCTTGACTTGTGAATTCTACCAGTCCTTCAAGAAAGAATTAACACCAAATTCTTCTCAAACTCTTCTGAAAATGGAAGAGGAGGAAACACTTCCTAATTCATTCTGTGAGGCCAGAATTACCATGATGTGAACTTAGTTATAACTACTGATATATTTGGAATTACTGCCATCACCTTATTTTGTGCTTCCTATTTGTCCTACCTTTCCAGTACTGTGCCTTGATCCTACTTTTCTGCCTTCTGCTGGATTGCTTAGGAGTTGATTTTTTTTTAAAGAGTACTCAATTTTGTTTCTAATTTTTCTAAGAGTAGGATCTTTGACCCCTTTCCTTTCAACCATTTTATAACACTATGTTTTTGGAATTTCTAATAGCATAGAGCTAGGTTTTTTAATGTAGATTTAGAATAATTGTCTTTTAAAAGGAAAGTTTAATCCTTTTGTGGATTTAATGTTAATTTAGTAATCTTGGCGTGCACACGTGTGCGTGTGCGTGTGTGTTATTATGAGCTGATCTCAGTAGGTTTATTTTTGACTGAGGATTCAGAGTTCCCTAGATTTTGAAAGGCTCTTTAAATATTGACTTCCAATGGCATTCCACTTAGATTCTAGGGATTTTAAGTGATCTTAGGCCAGTTTTTACGTTAATTTCTGTGCTGATGGCTCTTGTACCATATAGGCTATGTAAATTTAAACATCACACACGTGTATGGTGACTTTTTCCCTGTGTGTTTTCAATCCTAGCCCCTGGACTAACTTGAAGCCTCCCCAGTCTGGTGGGCAAAATTTTCAGTCCCTCTATAGGATTTTGCAGCCCATCAAAGCTCAGCTCCTAGCTTTATGCTAGGGTGTCAGCTTCAAACACCTGAATTCCACAGTTCATGGAACAATCTTTCACATCACCAAATGGATGTTAGAAACCATTTTCAGTTCCCTAGGGCCTCATTTACAGAGACCAAATCCTTATGGGCTGCTTAGCACCTCATGCTTATTGTTTAGCTTTGGTTCCTCTCACCATTTTTAGCACCTGAGAATTAGTTTTTGCTTTTTGGTTGTATTTTATTCTGTATTTCTAGATAATTGCAGTAAGAGGAATATCTATATCAACTTAGTTGACCACATTGTGAGAAGTTTTAGCAATTAAAAAAATCTTTTAATGATAAAAAACTTCAGCAAAGTTTGAAAAAACTAGGGTGAATTCACAAGTTATATAGCTATTGATCCAAATTTGGTAAGGACATTTTTTTCCTTCAAATGGTAGGTTCTAGAAATTAGAGATTAGGATAATTTGCATTAGCCTGTTAAAAGAATTTGTTAGTGAAGTTACTAAACCATTGGACTTGTTTTTGAAAAGCCACAAATTGGTGTGCTTTGACCTTTTGTTCTAGTAAGAAAAATAAATCAGTTTAAAAGAAGAACTGCAAGAGATCCTGACAGGATGGTTGTCAGCTCAGAATATAAGAAAGCAGCATTGGAAAACTAGCCCTCTATATATGTACTGCTAAATTTCCCAACACTGTGGATTTCATATGCTCATTTCTTAGTCCTTCTTTCTCCCTTCCTCCCTCTGTTCTTTTATTCCTTCCTTTCTTCCATAAATATTTACTGAGGACACAAAGTTACATTATCTGTAGCACTGAAGAATTATTCTTGTTGCCTGAGGCCTCTCACCTGGAAGTTCCATTCTAGTTGTCCAATGGCCCTGCAACTCAAGAAACTGCCTATCCACAAATGATTGCTGAGAATAACTCAAGATGTTCAGAACTCATTCATTCTCTACTTCCACTTTATAAATCTTTGTCATTATTATTCATGATACCTACTTCTCTGCCTCCATGTATACTTATGTGCCCTTTCCCCATGTGACATTACATCAAATGCGGTTAGAGTATCCACTGTCTTCCATCAAGGAATGCTTCTTTTTTCTCTCATCCACAGAAATGTGCCTAGCTCTTGCTTTAGTCCACAGTTCTTAAGCAGACCCTTCCCCTCAACCCCAGGACTGCTTTAGAAACAGCAGCCACTAAAAATAAATGGTAATGAAAATTTTAGTGAGGAAGCAAAGCCTGTTGGATAAGCTCACTTTTAACTCTAGTGAATTAAGAAACAAAAGCTTCAGATTCCATTCAAACCTTGCAGAATTTAAGCTCCAAATGGGCCTGCTCTGACTTAGTCGTCTGGAATTCTATGGTCAGTAGCTTGCTATAACACAAGATGATTTTGGAGCCATATTGAGTTTTCTCAGAACATGATTCTAAGATTTTTCTGAAGGCACTTGGGATAGCTCTGTGGTTTGAACAGTGATGTACTTCTAGGCTCCTAATTACATAAAAATAGTGTATGCTAGATGAGGTGCAAGTAAGAGCTGCGACTTGCTCTAAATTGCAATGGCCTCACTGATTTCTCCAGTTTTGCTCTCAGAGGTCACTTGTCAGCCTAGGTAGTCAAAATGAGACCACCTTCATATCAGCTTTATTTCCTAACAAGGACTTTAAAAAAACTGAAAACACTTAAAATTTTAAGATATCTTAGAGAATAGCAAATATATAGTAGACAGCTGGAAAACAAAAAAATATCTATTCATATGTCTTCTGTTCTGATAAATGGAAAGATTTTGAGCCTACGTTCCTGTGGCAAGTGGGTAACGTTCAGCCATAGCTGTTTGCTCCTGCCTCAGGGCCTTTGTGCCAGCTACCTGAAGCCCTCTTCCCTCTGATCTTCACGCAGCTCAGGTCTCAGCATGAGGGTTGTCTCTTCAGAGACGTTTCCCTAGCCACCCAATGCTTTCTCTGGCCAGCAATGTAAAATGGTGGGCTCTTTGTTCATATCATATGACTCTTTAAAAACTGTCTACCTAAACTGTATCACCACGTGAAAATTTTTTGTTATTATATGTCATTTTAATATCTCTTTTCTCCCTCACTCCACATATGAATTTATGTGCCTAATAATGTTTATTAAATGCCAGACATTGTAAATTATACCTTATTGATTACTTGATATTTTGTGTTTCTAAAAATATTCTTGTGTTAGTTCTTGGAGGAGGTGAAGTCATTTAGAAATAATTTGGGTTTTTTTTTTTTGCACCTTGATTCTAAGCTTTGTTAGATAAAACCAGAGTAACCGTTCGTCTAGGGCAAATTTTCGACAGCTACTGAGGCAAGATCTTAGTATCAATACTTTAGCCACCTCCTTGTGAAACATGATATATTCCATTCTACCTACTGAAACAGTTACTGTTCCCAACTCTGTGTGACCTCCAGGCACTATTCCCTCAAATTCTTTTGTTTGTTTGTTTCCTTGGGCTTAGGTAATTTCATCACATGCATGGGCTGTCTAATATTCAACAAAATACTTTTGGGAGCACTGCAGACTGTTCTCTCCCAGCAGCTTTCCCCTCTGCAGCCCTGTGAAATCTGGCCACTTTGGTTTCCCCTGACTCCCAGCTCTGTCCACTTGTCCACTTAACTCAGTGACTCCACTGGACTGTGGCTGAGTCCGTTCCTTCTCACTCCCCCATCTCGCTTCTGTGTTGTGACTTGGAAACCTCTAGGCAGTAAGATCAAACAATTGTAGGGCTTATCTCATTTGGTGCTCACTTTCCAGAGATCACTGTCCTTCATTGTCCCATGTAAAATGTTTTGAGATCCATTGTTTTATATAGTTTGTCCAGTGTTTTAGTTTTTTCAGATGGAAGACTGAATTTAATACTTGTTACTCCATTGTGGCTGGAAGTAGGAGCCCCAACTATGAATTTAAATTTAATTTTAAGAGTAGGGACATTTCTGGTCTTATTAATCAATGTGTTCTCAGGATCTGACAGAGCTTGGCACTAAGTAGGATATCAGCAAATATTTATTAAATGAAAGAATGCAAAAGATTTGAATCAGCTAATATTGAAAGATCTAAGTTTGTTTTTCAATGGATACTCTAAATGAATTACATGAAATATAAAATTAAAAGTACCATATACATATGTACTATCTTTGTATTAATTTTCTCGTATTATTAGAATGATTTACTAAGGTATAGTTCCAGGTATAACTCAAGTCATCACTTATCATTAAGATCTCAAAGCTGAGGGGTCTAAAGCATTCATAAGTGCATATGTCTGTAGCACAAAATGGGCAAAAATAGTTCTCCAATTCAAATAACTGCATGTATAAACTATAAATCTGTTTTTAAAATTAATAGTATTTATTAAAACTATTTTGGTCTGTTTTGGGGGTGTTTTATATTTTCTGATCCTTCTTAGAATGTAGTTATCTATTCTTGAGAAAGAAAAAGTAAAGTGATCCAAATGCCTAAACCATGTAACAATATCTTTCAGAAAAAAATAGCTGTTTATTTCAAAAAATAATAGCTTTTAATTTCTATTATGGATATTTTAGGACTAAACAATAATCATTTAAATAATCTTTAGCTCATCTAACAGGTTAGAAGTTCACAACTAACCCTGCATTTCAGAGAAAATGTCACAGCATGTTAGAGTTAGTGGTATGCTGGTAGATGTTTAACAGCTGCCTCTCTTAAAAAAAAAAAAAAAGAAACAAAGCAGACCAATAAAGTCTTGATTGGTAGTGTTTGCTCTTTGTTATGTGTTGAATTGTGTCTTCTAAAAAGATATGTTGAATATGTTGACTATGAATCCCCAGTACCTCAGAATGTGACCTAATTTGGAAATAGAGTTGTTGCAAGTGTACAGTCAAAATGAAGTTATACTGGAGTAGGGTAGCCTTTAATCCAATACGACTGATTCCCTTGTAAGTGGAGAAGAGAGACAGAGGCACAGACACACACAGGGGAACACCATGTGACAACAGAGGCAGGGATTGGAGTGCTGCAGCTACAAGCTAAGGAGTGCCATGAGTTGAGGGCTGCCACCAGAGACTCAGAAGAAGCAAGAAAGGAGTCTACCTAGAGTCTCAGAGGAAGCATGGCCACAGGGGACCATGATTTCAGACTTCTAGCCTCCAGAACTTTGAGAGAATAAATTTCTGTTGTTTTAAGCCACCTGGCATTATGGCCAGTTTCAACCTACTGCCATGAAGTCAATGCAGATCTGGGAAAATATGATGACAGTGAGTTCTTGCCAGTTGGTATGAGCCACCTCTAGCATACCACAGATCATAGTATTTTCTATGAATTCTTGAATATAAATTAGTTCACAGAGTCTTTTATCCATTAATTCATTTCACAGGTATATAATGAGCACCCACTATGAGTCAAGAACTGGTATAAACTCTGGGGTTATATAAATGAACAAAAAAGATAAAAACCTCTCTGCCTATGTGGAGCTTCCATTTTGCTGGAAGGATATAGAAAATATATTTATATGGTATGTCAGATAGTGATATTTTAAGGAGACAAAGGGATAGAAAGGACACAACTTTAAAGAGGGAAAGACCCCTATGAGAATGTGATATTTGAGCAGACATGAAGGAAGTAAAAGAGAAAGCTATGCAAATATTCAAGTGATGAGAATTTCAGGATTCCAGGCAGAGAAAATAGCCAGTGCAAAGATCCTAAGGCCAGGGTGTCCCAGTGTGGGATACTAAAATTTGATTAAAAATCAAATGCATAGTGTTTGCTGATAACACTTTGCAGATGATAATATCAAGATCATTTCCTACTTATTGACAATTATTTTAAAATTAAAACTGTGATATAGCAATCTCCAGAGCAAAATGTAGAATAGTAGAGATGAGAGAGGTAGTGGGGATCAGAGTGTGCAGGGTGTTTTTTAAGGTACTCTTTGAAAGACTTTGGATGAGATGAAAAGGCACTTGTGGGTTTTAAGCACAGGAGTGCCAGGATCTAGTTTATGCTCTAGTGAGAATCCGTCTGCCTCCTTATTGCATTCTTTTTCTAATAAGTCTCTTGCCTCCCTTCAGTTGGTTCTTAACAATTATCTGGGAAAGTGCAGCCTTTCACTCAAATGGCATAGGGACCTGAAAAATAAAGGTTCAGCAGCAATAAAACTGCCAGGGATTTAAATGAGAGAGTGAAGAATGGTAGTTTCAATCTATAAAATTTTGCATGTTTCCCAACAAAATTAAAGTCTCTACTGGTAGTCATGACTTCATTTACCACGCACATTAAGATAGAGTTTCTGAAGTGTCCTTTTTTGAACTGTAGTAATAGCATAGTCTTTACCTTAACAATTTCTAAGGCATAAAGGATAGAGTGTCTAGAACAGTGACTCTCAAACTTCTTCTATATTTTTTTAAGTCCCAATCTAGGACAGAATTGTACTTTGATAAAATACAAAAAAGGTAAATTACTAAGAAATTAAATATAGCATAAAGACATGCGAATACAAGCCCAAAGTTGTATTATTAGATTTAACAGGAATAAAATCTCATTTCAGTAAATATAATAAAAATAAACAAAACAAAGGAGAAAAGAAAGTTACAAAAAATGTATCCATTGTTCATTGAAAGTGTGTGCCTATGTGATTAGTAGAGAAAATTACTGTTACGCTTATAACTTTTAGATGTTCTATAATTATAAATAAACAAAATGTTGTAAGTGAAGTAGAGGATACCTATGTTAAATACTTATATACACACTTTGAACAAAAACCAGGCATGTCAATATTTTAAAAATTTAATATGATAAGTGAGTTTATTAAATTATCTAATCTTGGTTGGATAAACAAAGATACTTGCATGGGATTATGCATGTATAAACTGCTTCTTTATTTTGTTTTCATAAACTTCCTAGTAGAATAACCAGCCTCACATCAGCTTACTGATGGAAATGGAAGAAGAGATTTTATAGCAATTTCAGCAAGTTTGGGGTATTTATTTAAAATTTTTGAACCAAGTAAAGCAAGTGAGGCTGTAGTTTAAAAAGTCATCTTCAATCCTTTAACAGTAGCCAGCTCCAATAATTTATTCCATAACCTTTTAGTTCAATTTAAATTATCTTTTGATGAAATATGTGAATTCTAGATTCATTAATTTTTTTATATGAGGATTTTTCAGCAAATGATAACTTTAGTGTTATTCCATCTGCTATGAACTGAGTGCCCCCAGATTAATCCGTTGAAACCCTAACCTCTGATGTGACTGAATTTGGAGATGGGACTTTTAGGGATTTAATTAAGGTTAAATAAGGTCATACAGGTGGAGCCCTGATCCAATCGGATTAGTGTACTTGTTAGAATAAACACCAGAGAGCTTGTTCTCTCTCATTGTGTCTCTGTATGCGCCAAGGAAAGGCCATGTTAGGACATAGTTGGCAAGCCAGGAAGAGAGCTCTCAGTGAAACTGAATCAGTTGGAACCTTGATCTTGGACTTCTATTCTCCAGAACTGTGAGAAAATATATTTCCATTGTTTAAGCCACCAGTCTATGGTATTTGTTAGGTAGTCCAAGGAGACTAAAGCAATCAAATGCATAGTGTTTGCTGATAACACTTTGCAGATGATAATATGATTTCCTACTTTTTGACAATTATTTTAAAATTAAAACTGTGATATAGCAATCTCCAAAAAAAACTTGTCCTTCAAAATTTCTAACTTTTAATTTTGTTCTTTGATCTTAGCTCCCCTTTGGAAAAATAATCGAATTATTTCTTTTCATAGAAATATAAAGATTACTAAATATATCCAAGATATCAGTCAATAAAGCAAGTCAGGCTTTCGTATTAATATATTTAAATATTGGAACCAACCTTATTTCTTATCCTGAAGAAACACTTAAGAGTTTATTTTGCAGTTCAGACACTCTTGACACAGCTTCTTTCTTTAATACCATAATACTGTTTATGGTCAGTTTCCATACTATCATAACTGGTTGTGTGGGAAAAGAAAACAAGAAAAAAGAATCCCTAATTTGTAGCATTTACTGGTTTGCTTGAAGTATGTATCACCATCATGGATAATTTCAATCTACCAACATGAATTTATTGAATACAGCATTCAGAAAAAATGCTAACAGTCAGTTCTAATGAGCCAACTTTGGGTCTTACATAACTCAAAATTTGTGCTGTGTCACCAGCGTTGTTTACTTCAGCTGACTTTTTTTTAATCAAGACTTTCTCAGTGACGGAAGCATTGCATTGAGTTACATTCTCTCACAAGCTCCTTAACTTAGGTAACTACTTCAGAATGTTTTCCTGATGCTGGCAGTTGCAGCGTCAGAACATTCCTTTATATAAAACATAAACTGTCAACCACATTTCTTGACAAAATAATTCTTCATAATTTTATAAAATTTAGAGCTACTTGTGTTTCTCAGCCATAAAGCTAAAAGAGAATTTTTTAAAATTAATTTATTTTATTTTTGGCTGTGTTGAGTCTTCGTTGCTGCGCGTGGGCTTTAGTTGCGGCGAGCGGGGGCTACTCTTCGTTGCAGCGCGCGGGCTTCTGATTGCGGTGTCTTCTCTTGTTGCAGAGCATGGGCTCTAGGCGCACGGGCTTAGTAATTGTGGCACGTGGGCTCAGTAGTTGTGGCGCATGGGCTTAGTTGCTCCGCGGCATGTGGGATCTTCGCAGACCAGGGCTGGAACCTGTGTCCCCTGCATTGGCAGGCAGATTCTTAACCACTGTGCCACCAGGGAAGTCCCGCTAAAAGAGAATTTAAATCAGAGCAGAGATTTCTTTCTTCAAATCTTTATCATTTTCAGACTGCACATATACTAAAAGAACTGCTACAAAAAGCAATATCTGCACATTCATCAACTTACAGTGAAAGAACGCTTTGCCAGCTTTATTTATTCAGTGAGTTGGTTTTCCATATCATTAGGCAATTTTGGAAATCATCCAGCTATGATGGCATCAGGAAGTAGTACTTGAGTTACCGTTTTACCAAAATCACTGAACATTTCTAAGTAAATACCTCTAACGTAGTCATTCACTAATGTCTTGTCAACTGTATATATATTTAATTCTTAGCAATCGCAAATGCCACTTCATATAAAACCCATGAAACACTAATGTTTATATGTGGAATATTGAACATATGCTTTTATCGACTTTTAATTCAATGCTTTTTCTTTCAAATGATTCTTTTGGTTTTAAATTTTAATCCTTTATGTTTTGTGTATACAGTGGTCCCTCTTTATCCATGGGGGATACATTCCAAGACCCTCAGTGGATGCCTGAAACTGCGAATAATACTGACTCCTATATATACTATGTTTTTTTCTATACATACATATCAATGATAAAGTTTAATTTATAAATTAGGCACAGTAAGAGATTAACAGCAAAAACTAACAATATACTGTAATAAACGTTAGGTGAATGTGTTGTCTTTCTTTCTTTCAAAATATCTTATTGTACAAATGTATTGCTTTTCATCTTAACTAAGCACTTTTCATACACTGTGGTTGTAACTTTTGCACTTTGAGGTGTAATAGCAAAACTATCACAAATTTCTTTTTCCTTCTTCACAATTTCATGGAAAGAAGATTTGTTTTTACTGTAGATCTTAGCAACTTCAGCATACAATTTTTTTCTCTCCTTATTAAGTTGAGAACTTTTCACTTAAAGGAAACATCTTACTCCTTCTCTTTGACATATCGCAATTACCAACATCATCACTCTTGCACTTTGAGGCCATTAATAAGTAAAATGATAATTGAACACAATTAATACCTCCACAGTCAATGTGATAACTGAGACGATATGGCTACTAAGTGACTAACAGGTGGGATATCCTGGAAAAGGTTGACTCACACCTTGGGCTGGATGGAGCAGGACTTCAAGCAATTTCATCATGCTACTCAGAACAGCATGCAATTTAAAACTTATAAATTGTTTATTTCTGGAATTTTTCATTTAGTGTTTTCAGACCATGGTTGACTGTGGGTAACTGAAACAGAGGAAAGCAAAACTGTGGAAAAGGGTGGCAGGCCTACTACAAATGACTAATACATTTTGATAATTTCACAAATTCATTAGCTAAAACAGCCCCACAGATAATACACTATGGTTTCAGCACTTCACCATCAATTAGGGATAAATTCAATATATACACCAACATATTTTCAGGTAAATTTCATTGGAACTCTTTTTGCCCTATTTCTATGGAATCATTTCCACTGTCCACATTCAAATACTATTGCCACATTCAGCAAATTGTATCTTTTCTTGTAAAAAAAAAAAAAAGTCTGGTGAAGCTTGTGTGGCCACATATAATTGGAGTTAAAGTAAATAATGAAAATTTTATTTCTCTGCTATAGAAAGTAATGTTATATGATAAATTATAAAACAGTCGATTAAAATTTAATGTGATTGTAAAAACAAATTGATAAAAATAAGTGCTTATATATTCTCAGATATCTATATAATTTGGGGTTATATTTGGCAAAGTAACCGTAAAAGGTCACACAATGTAACTGAGTTCTACTGCATATGACTGTGGATAGGCTTGAGGCATGGGCAATTCACTATATGAATTGGAAAACAAAGTGGTTAAACCCTGTTTATTCAAAGACATGAGTCCACCAGTCATGTTCTTAGATCTTGCAACAATGTCTAACTGCTGTAGGTTTTTCTAAATGCCTCCTCTCAGTCCCTCCTCATCAACTGGTAAAAAATAGTTCATGAACTGGCACCAATCTTTGGACCACACTGTGGGCAGCACTTTTGTAGAGAAGTCTCTCCTACGTGTCGATACAGCTCAGTACATTGGTTGGATCATAAGAAGATTGATGGTAGAGAACTGTTATGTCTAGTAAGACTTCATCATGCCCTACATACTGTGATAAGTGTTTTATACGGATTTTCTAGTTTAATTCTCACACAACTCTTAAGAAGTTGATACCATTTCCATTCCCATTTTATAGGTGGAGAAACAGAGGCTTAGAAAGTTTAACTAACCAATTCCTATTTCATATTGTCTCTTCGGGTTAATTGAATGAGAGACAAAATGGGGTGCTACCTTGGCAGTAGAATTTGAAGGAATTCAAAAGACCTACTTGTCCACAGGTAATTCCGCATTGGCCCACCCTTCTTTCACACTGGCTTGAAATTGTAACTGATACATGAGAAATGGTCTGTAGAAGGTTTAGGAGGGGCCTCCACATTTGCATGGCTGTGTGCAATGTTTATCAGTAGCTGCCCTACATTTCTGCTAGGAGAGGAGGATAATTACAAGTCTCCGGGTGGCAGATGATTCCAGGCTCAGGATGCCAGAGGTGGGTTAGGGTTTAGGGGTCAGGAGCAGATGGGAAGTAAGGAAACCTGATCTGACCTTCATCCTTACAAGGAGCCTCAGCTCCTTGAGAATTAATTCCCTTCATTCTTCCTCTTTTGTCTTTTGATACCTTCCCATTCTCTCCCCAGCCTCCGTTTTCCACTGAAACAGAGTAGCTTTAGAAGTAAGGCTTCTGTTTGAATTCTATAATAATTCCAGATGTATAGGACAATAAAAGGTGGCTCCATCCCCTAATCCTCTCTTGTGTTTTTCAGTAGGCTGAGTGACCTCTAAATGCCTGTCCTAGATAATTAAATAAACAGACCTACATTTTGTGTTAGCTCTACATTCATGGTGAATTGGCAGTAACTAATTTTAAAATTAAATATAAACTAATTGTGACCACTACCCCAATTCCTGATTCATCAACACTGCCACTGTGCCTTCATAATACAATGTTATTAGCCTGTGTGTGTGCATGTGTGTGTGCACATGTCTATGTGTTTGTTTCTACAGTTTCTGCCTCAGAATTCTAGAACCAAAGAATCTTCACAAGTACTTACACTCTAGGTACTTTCTAGAAAAACCCTTCTAAAACAAATCTAATTGTGTCATATTCCTGCTGAAAATCTGAGTAGTTTCTTACCACCATAAAAATGAAATCCAAAACCCTTAACAAGGATGTTAAGGTTCTTCCAGATCTCACCCCTGCTTGTCCTATCTTTCCTTACCTTGCACACTCTAAGTAAACTGAAAGCCTTGCTGTTGTTTCAGAACTTTGTTCCTTCTTTAGCTGGTCTCTATCCCATCTCCCTCTTTACCTGTGCAACTTCAACTCCTCCTTTAAGTTTCATCCTAGATGTTATTTCCCCTTGGGCAAAATCTCCCTTGGCATGACTTCTTTGCCCCTTCTCTATGCTTCTGTAGCCTGTCTTCCCAGGGATTGCAGCTCTGTGGCTAGTGCGTATTCAGCGGCCAGACTATCCCACCCCTGTAATTGCCTTGATGGCAAGGGCCTTGCCTCTACTTTTGAGCAATGTATCAAAGCAGTAAGCAAATGCTTAACTCATACAAGACTCTTAGTGAATGAGCGTTGAATGAATAAAGCTAGTCTCAATTATTATTGAAAAAGCTGCCATTACCTCCAAAATATTTCTCATAATTGGCATCACTTGACTTATGTTACATTATCCTACATTTCTTCAACCTTTGTAAATACAGTTAGCATTTTAATATATGTAATGTTGTGCTTGTTTACATATGTTTTTGAAAATATTGTTTTTATTATGCTTTTCTTCTGTCCCTGGTTATATGGTAAACTTTGGATTATTTTTAAAGAATTATAGTTTTATTATCAGGTATACACAGTCACTTGAATTCATTACACAAATCAAATTGCTTTACTCTCTAGACTGTAATTATTTTAACTGAATGTAAATAGGATTTTCTAAAATGTTTTTGTACAATTTTTTAAATGAATACTATTGCATTTCTTTTTTTTTTCTATCAATTAGCTTTTAAATTATTTTAACTGATATAATGCAAAATAACACTCCTGAAGCTTCTGTCAAGTTGTAATAGGTAGAATTAGAAATAATATTCCCTTGTTGTTAATATCAGAATTTATTGAGTGGAAGAAATCTTATTATTATAAGTTTGGATTGTGAAATTTCATAGGACTAGAACAATGCTTTTGTGGGAAGTGAAGAACAATCTTGAGAAAGAATTGTTGTATAAAAATGTTGAGGGCGGGCTTCCCTGGTGGCGCAGTGGTTGAGAGTCCGCCTGCCGATGCAGGGGACACGGGTTCGTGCCCCGGTCCGGGAAGATCCCACATGTCGCGGAGCGGCTGGGCCCGTGAGCCATGGCCGCTGAGCCTGCGCATCCGGAGCCTGTGCTCCGCAATGGGAGAGGCCACAACAGTGAGAGGCCCACATACCGCAAAAAAAAAAAAAAAAAAAAAAAAAAAAATGTTGAGGGGGTTAGGAAATAAGTAGTCTTGTATATTTGTGAGGAATACTTAAGACATGTAGCTTCCTGTTAAATGTTCACCCCATTTATTCACATTATGCAGTTTCATATCCAGACCCCAGATAGAAAATGAACTCAAAACTGGGAGACAGATGTAGCAGCAGAAGCTGCTAGAGGCTGTGAATGTGCCTCAGAAGAGTTCAGCCCTGCCTAAGGCTGATCAGCACCCAGCACAGCAGGATTCACTCCAGACACTTAGGGTGAGCAAACGCCTGCAGGTCATCTCTGCTGGAGCATGGTCTACACCACCACCGCCACTGCCACCACCACCCTATCACCATCAACAGGGAAAGGAGAAACCTCTACCAGGTATCAGGAGAGCTGCTGGCTCTCTGTTCCCAAGTGTGCTTCACAGAGAGTTCACCAAAACAATATCCTTGTAAAAAATCCCAATACTATAACGAAAGAGGGAAAATCTTTCAAAATCCTCAAATATATATATTTGACAAGTGGTACATAGAAGAAATGATTAAAATATATACAAACCAGGAGCTGCTTTATGATTGTTTTTCTGTGACTTTTGATTTGTTATCATTCCCTTATACCTCGCCTGTGATAGATTTAAGATCTCATACAAAACTTTAGCAATTAACACTTCAAGATATATTCACTGACTAATCCGACGAATCCTAGTTAAATATTTTCTCTGTCACATCTCTGTTGTCCCTGATTTTATAACCTCTTGGATCTAACACCAACTCTAATTTCTAGAAGGGAGTCATCTATGGTGAGGGGGGAAGGGCTTTGACCAATGGCAAAGGGGATTTGGGGCTTCACTCCACTAAACCATATGACTTCAAGTTGTCTATATTCATAGACAAGGGTTTACTCCTGTGATGCGCTCCTCTGTGTTGGTTGCAAAAGGGCAGGAGGTCACACTTTCTCTGCTTCCAGCACTGACACATGATACTTGCTTTTATAAACTTAATGATTTTTCTAAAAAATGCAAATAAATACTAGGGAAGACATTTCATACACTTTTTAAAATTGTGGGTTTCTTGTTCAGACTACATGCACACATAAAAGTCTCACATAATATTAAACCTTGGGGAGAAACACACTTCAAGCCTAACAGTGTCAAAAAGTAATTATTTCCTTCAAGTTATGTCATCTTGCCTTTAAATATACACTTATAGGCAGAATTGCTTGAAAGCCTAACTGGTTTTATTTTTACCCTCGTTTTCAACATGACATGAACTATAGCTCTCATCTTCAAACCGCTATAGATGTAGTTGTGATATAAATGTGAATAAATCCAAACAAACTAGTTCTAACCTTTTTAACCAGACTGAGGATATAGAAAGATAAATGAGTGGGCTTTATTTTTCTTTTAATCAGCTTGATTGGCCATCATGTTCAGTGATGGTGAGTAGAGGACTTGTCCCCCAAAATACTCAGGTCATTTACCACCAGAGGGCAGAGCTGAATGACCTCATTAAGTAATAGCCTTACAACACTTTGAGGATCTCCTGTAGTCCTTAGGCTAAGAGTTCCTAGGGTGGAATTTTGCCCATATCCCCATCTCCTGCTAACTCCTCTCTGTGCTCCCATGAACAGACACTCTAAATTCTTTGAATGAGCCTTGCTCTTTCCTATATGTTAGATAATCTATCAGGAATTTTCTTTACCAATCCCTCCTCCTGTCTGGACCTGACTAATGCCTACTCATCCTTTGATTCTCAGCCCAGACATCACTTTCTTAGGAAAACCATTCCTAATCACACCTTTCTTCACCCACACTCACATACATACAAACAAGACTAAGTTAGACCCAAGCCCCTCCTTCCCATAGTTTTGGTCACTTCTCCTTCTTTACCTCCACAGTGTTTGAAATTCTTGTTTAACGTCTGTTTTCCCACAAGTCTGTAACACTAGGGGGAAGAGAATAATATTTCTCATTCTGAACTGAATCCTGAGCATAGCAGAGCATCTGGTACATAGTAGGTGGTAGGTAAATGCAGAAGGAAGGAAAGAAGGGAGGGAGGGAGGGAAGAAAGGAGGAAAAAGAGAAAAGAAAGGTCCATACAAAATATTAAAATTTATATTCTAGCAGATTTAGAAGAAGCATATAGATATTCTCTGGTCTGGCTGGTTAGACTACAACTTACCTCAAAATTCCTTTAGTTCTGGATCATATTAAGTCAACTTACCTTCTGTATTTGATCTGTTGAAAATGTAGCTCCTGTGTGGTTCACTGGGAAGATTCTGGAACGAAATTATACCAATTAGCTCAGCTAAGTGGAGGACACATTTATCTAAATTGGTCTCAGGTAACAAGGAGAGGAATGAGCTATGGTCTGTCATATGTGTTCGGCCCAGCTCTCTGCTCTGTGAGAAGCAAGTGATAAAACATTTTCTCTGGCAGAGACTGAATGGTTGTGTTCCAGAAACTGCAGGGCTACATGCAGGGCTACCTCTACCTACTCTGTGGGTAGAAGAATATATCCACTCCTTGACCAAGGCACTCTTAATGTTCTCCAAAGCTTGATTAGAATTTAGGCAAATTTCTTCCTTACTTTGGGCCCCAAGAATTCCCTTTTCTTAGAGTATTTAGTTTTTTTTTTTTAACATCTTTATTGGATTATAATTGCTTTACAATGGTGTGTTAGTTTCTGCTTTATAACAAAGTGAATCAGTTATATATATACATATGTTCCCATATCTCTTCCCTCTTGCGTCTCCCTCCCTCCCACCTTCCCTATCCCACCCCTCTAGGTGGTCACAAAGTACCGAGGTGATCTCCCTGTGCTATGCGGCTGCTTCCCACTAGCTATCTATTTTACATTTGGTAGTGTATATATGTCCATGCCATTCTCTCACTTTGTCACAGCTTTTTACTTTTAAAGACATGCCAGTGTCAGTTCTTTCTCTGCCCCTTTGAAATGTAAAATTTCTCCCAGCCTCTTCCTAGCTTTACAACAGAGAAATTTTTTTCTCAGGCGCCTGGGAGCCATCCCTTTAAAATATGATCGTAAAAAGAGTGATAGCAGACCCCTATCGCCCAGTTTCTGTGGGAATGTGGGAGCCTAATTTAGATAAATGACAATTATCAAACAGAGATGGCTTAATCACATTGACCAAGCTCCACTCAGTGTCAGCCAGCACTTCCTCACTAGCTTATCCTAGCACTTCCACCTTTTGTTTCAGCAGAATTGAGTTCAGTATCTTTGGCCTATTGAAATAGTCTTGAATAAAGTCTTCTTTGCCTCTTTAACACTGTCTGGTGCAATTTTTCTTTGACCCCCTCTTGGGAAAGAATCATAGCCACTCACATGAGGCTGGGCCTAGCTCATACCTACACTTGAATTAAACTGGAGATATATCCCTCATGGCAGATGTGAATGTTCTAGAAAGTGAACAAACTTAAAAAATTTGAACCTACAACTGAAATGTCAGTGAACTGCCATTTAGTGAGCAGGAGAATTATTTTTATTTGGGGGAGTCAGATTGTTTTCTTTTAATGCTGTTATTTTGAAATAACATTAGGAAAAAAAAAAAAAGCATCTGGTCATTTCTAAGAGATGCAAATTTGAACAATGTCCAGGAACAAAATCTGTGATTGTCATGTTTCTAAGCTAAATCAATTTTCTACGCTATATAATGCAGCTCGTATATGGTCTTGACTGCAACCTTAATACCTTGCCTAGCTCTTATTGAGAAGGTCCTGAGTACCTGGGTTTTATTTTCTTCAGGTTTGGAGAACAACTGATGGGCTTTGTGGTCTAGTTGTAAAGAGCAATGGGCTTGGGAGCCAGACTGCCTGGATCCGTATCCAGGATCCACCAGGACTCAGCTATTTGCCGAACATCTGACTCAGTAAAAATGAGTAGTACAGAATCTGGTGACTAGTAAATGCTCAATAAACGTTAGTTCTTGTAATTGTCACTGTCATCATCTTCATCATCACTTTCACTACTGTGAAAAACAGACAAGACCTTTTGATTCTATAATTTTCTATTCTCCACAGAAATTAAATAAAGTCATTGATGGATAGCAATGTTGGCTTAAAATAGACTTTAAATCTTGCTGAATTGCTTCATTCATGCAAAACTCATAGCTCTATTTGTGAGACTTTTGTCTTTCTCTCTCCCCACCCCAATCCCTGCATTTTTTAGTGATGGCTGGGCAGACAGAGATGAAGTCATTGAAGGTTATGAGGTGGAAGCCAACGGGGGAATCACGATAAAGCTGCAGTCTCCAGAAGTCAGGTCCTTTGATGATTATTTCCTGAAACTGAGGCTGGACACTAATACGCGGAATCCCTGGTTCCCTGAGTTCTGGCAACATCGGTTCCAGTGCCGCCTACCAGGACACATTCTGGAAAATCCCAACTTTAAAAGAATCTGCACAGGTAACTCGTGTTTACAACATCACAACTCAGATTTTGGTCATCTCTTCCAGTTTGTTCAATAATATAGAAAGTGCCAAGGCTGGAGATACAAGAACTAAATTGCCAACTTAATTTATAAAATTGCTAAAATGAGGAGGGAGTGTGTATCGTCCCAAGGATTCATGCTTCTATATTCTGGAAACATGGAGACTGCTTTGGTCTCTAGTGGGACAAGTTATAAGAAAAGATAAATAAAGGAAAAGGAAACTGAGAATTCAGGTATTTAGTATTCAGGCCAGAGGGAAGAGATTGTATTGCAGGCATGCTTAGGAGATGCTAAACGCAGACATAAGTAAGCAGCACTGGTTTGATCCCTTTTTCTTCTTTAGGACTTGCTTTGATATAAAAGTCAGCAGAAGATAAGATGTCACCTAGGGGCACACCACCAACGTGGGTGTATATGGGCACAAGTGACAAGAAGGGACAGATACTTCCCATGCACTACTCACTAGAGGCATGCCAAAGAAGGGTGGCGCATTGTTAGAGGTCTTTCAGGTCTTGATGAACTCCACAGGATGTCTCCCTTCTCCCTGCCACCAGGAACTACCAGAACATTAAAGACTCTATCCATGACCAAATTTGTATTGTAGCACAGTGATGTGACACATATTTCCTATAACTAGACTGAGAAGATTTTATTTAGAAATGTCTAGACCCATTCATTCACATAGCACATACAAAGCACTGAATACAGCACCCCCCCCCCAAAAAAAAAAGAAGGAGAGAAAGGTGTATAATTCATGACTCTTGACCTAGAGAAACTTGTGGTCTCTTTAGGCAAATCAAAACAGATAATACGCATGATATAGATAAATAACAACTAAAGACAATGAGTTTTTATAAGACAGGGTAAGAATAATGACAAAAACTATTTCTACTTTTAATAACATTCACATTGTGATATTAGAAAATTATTTAAAAATACCGAAATATTTAAATGCAGTGATTTGTGTCTAACTTGATAAAATTCAGCAGAATTCACTGGGAAACTGCTTGGTGTGAATCTATTTTCAATCAATCAAGGTTTTTAGAAATTCTTTGCTATGGCTTCTTGGGAGGCTAAGAGCTAGGAGAAGAGGAAAAGAGTTGCTGAACAGCTAACCACCTCTGTCACATATCTCTACTGACTTCTTTCTTCTCTCAAATAATAGACCAATAGAAGTTAAGAATTCTAGTGGACCAATAAGCCACCTAGCGCATTCTCCTTATTTGCAAAACGAAGACATTGAGGATAAAGGGGCAACATTTCCTTAGGTTCATTTAGTTAATGGCAGCAATGGAATTAGAACACTCACCTCCTAAATACCACAGTGCTTGACTACTTTGGACTTAGAATTTAGTAATAGATTGTCTTTTATTGTTTTCTAATGAATGTTGTTTTCTTAAACTGTAAGATCTTTGAAGATAGGGAGTTCTTGTAACCCTCATAGAACCTGTACACCACTGATCTCTGGAATCTCAGTCATTTCTTACTAATGTATTGATCAGTTAATTTATGTTGTTGTCAATGAGTTTTACTTTATTTAAGGAAAACTTAGGACTATTATTTTTCTAAATGAAATATATTTCACTGATTCAATGTTCAACAAAATTTATTGAGCACCTAGTATATGCAAGGCTTTATTCTAGGAGATGTAAATACAGCAGAAAACAAAAGAGATAAACAACTATTTCAATAACCTTACATTTCAGTGCAGGGAAATAAATAGAACAAAAATAAATTAAGCAAAATATATTCTCATTTAAGTGATCATAAGAGCATGTTAAAAGAGAATGGCCAGAGAAAGCCTCACTGAGAAGGAGACATTTGATTAAAGATGTGAGAGTGAGCCATGCAAACACCTGGGAAGGGCATTCCAAGCAGAGGAATAGCAAATAAAAAGATGCACCAGCATGCCCGGCTTAGTGGGAGAACAGTAAGGAGCTCAGACTGCCTGAAGCCAGTGAGTACGTTGAATAGCAGGTGATAAGTCAGAGAGGCACACAGGGGAACAGGTCCTGCAGGACTTAACTGTCCCTTGTGAAAACTTTGGCTTTGTTCTGAGAGAGATGGAAAGCCACTGGGAAGTTCGAGCACAGTTGAGACAGGATCAGCCTTACTTTTTCTGAACAGAATTACTCTTGCTGCAGTTTTTAAGTTTTGACAAAAGGGGGAAAGTCAGAAGAAGGAAGCAGAGCAGTTAGGAGGTTGCTGTAATAATGTAGGTGAGAGTGTGGTGGATTGGGCCATGGTTTTGGCAAGCAAGATGGAGAGAGGTGCTTGAATTCTGAGGATATTTTGAATGAGAGCTGAGGGGATTTGCTGATAGAATTGTGAAAAATGACTCTGGTCTGAGCAACTGAAAAGAAGGTGTCACCATTGACTCAGATGAGGAAGACTCCAGGAAAAGCAGGTTAGGGAAAGAGCTAAATTTCAGATGAGTTAAGCTTGAGATGCCTGTTAATGATACAACTGTATATGTCACTTTGATACTGTGTTTCATTAGTAGAGTTCAGAATATTACTTTTTAAACATGTTTTGATGTCTTTATTTAAGGATTTCCAGGAAAATATCTTGAGACCTGAGCTTTCAAAACAAAAGTTAGAATTCTGCAGCCATGTACAATAATACTTTGGGTTTTCATTTGTCACAGTATATGCAAATATCAAGGTTAAAATCTAAACTTGGTTAACATTCATAGCAGGAAAAAAAGATTGGCACACTCGTGAATTGTTCTTATATTATGCTTGACTCTCAAAGCTATTTTTAAGAGCTTCTTACTTGATTATAAAATTTGATAAACATGTTTTTATTTGCATTTCATTCTGGAGTCAAGTTCAGCAAATATTTCCCTTTGTTCTTAGTTCTAAGGAGGACAGAAGGCTTATTTAACTTCTCTACTTGGAACTAATTCATAAAAGTTATTCATCTTTTCTGCTGCAAAAATCGTAGCATTTTATGTCTGTGTGCATACATTCATGTAAACTTACTCTTCAGTTTTAATCTGTGTAGGGAATTGGCTTCAATTTTATTGCAGGTCAACATAAAATTTCACTTCATGTATCATTCTTATCTACTTGATATTCTTGAATATTAAATGAATTCCGTAGTCTTCTAATGAATATGCAGACACACTTATGAAAATTAATGTAAAGAAATAGAAGTAACCTTTCCATACTATTCATAGCTACACTTTCTGAAATTTATTTTTACCTCTTCTAATTGGGTCATTTTGGTGTTTTGCAAAGTTTTGATATTGCCGTTAGTTTCCATAGAAACCTTTATTGAGCTTAATTTCAGATGTCACTATTTAAATAAAGAGTTTACATGCTCTGGATTGTCAGTTTGAATATTAAGGCTCCTGAGCTCAGGCTGAATAATTTTGGAATCACTGTGGCTAATTAAAAAGTACTTCATGCAAAGTCTACATCACTGCTTAATTAGTTGAGTATATCAAGGGACTGGAGATGTGTTGGAAAAGCACTAACTAAAACATCAAAGTCTAACTTGTAAAAAATTAATCATTGTGAGATTGATTGATTCAAGATGGCAGAGTAGAAGGACGTGCTCTCACTCCCTCTTGTGAGAGCACCAGAATCACAACTAACTGCTGAGCAGTCATCAACAGGAAGACACTGGAACTAACCAAAAAAGATACCCTACATCCAAAGACAAAGGAGAAGCCACAATGAGATGATAGGATGGGTGCAATCACAATGAGATCAAATCCCATAACTGCTGGGTGGGTGACTCACGGACTGGAGAACACTTATACCACAGAAGTCCACCAACTGGAGCGAAGGTTCTGAGCCCCACAATGTGGGGTCCAGCAACAGAAGGAGGAATTCCTAGAGAATCAGACTGTGAACCCTAGTGGCATTTGATTGCAGGACTTCGACAGGACTGGGGAAAACTGAGACTCCGCTCTTGGAGGGCACACACCAATTAGTGTGCACATCAGGACCCAGGGGAAGGAGCAGTGACCCCATAGGAGACTGAACCAGACCTACCTGCTAGTGTTGGAGGGTCTCCTGCAGAGGCAGGGGGCGGCTGTGTCTCACTGTGAGGACAAGAACACTGGCAGCAGAAGTTCTGGAAAGTACTCCTTGGTGTGAGCCCTCCCAGAGTCCGCCATTAGCCCCACAAAAGAGCCCAGGTAAGCTCCAGTGTTGGGTTGCCTCAGGCGAAACAACCAACGAGAAGGGAACCCAGCCCCGCCCATCAGCAGACAATCGGATTAAAGTTTTACTGAGCTCTGCCCACCAGAGCAACAGCCAGCTCTACCCACCACCAGTCCCTCCCATTAGGAAACTTGCACAAGCCTCTTAGCCTCATCCACCAGAGGGCAGACAGCAGAAGCAAGAAGAGCTACAATCCTGTAGCCTGTGGAGCAAACACCACATGCACAGAAAGACAAGATGAAAAGGCAGAGGGCTATGTACCAGATGAAGGAACAAGATAAAACCCCAGAAAAACAACTAAATGAAGTGAAGATAGGCAAACTTCCAGAAAAAGAATTCAGAATAATGATTGTGAGGATAACCCAGGACCTCAGAAAAAGAATGGAGGCAAAGACCGAGAAGATGCAAGAAATGCTTAACAAAGACCTAGAAGAATTAAAGAACAAACAAACATAGATGAGTAATACAATAACTGAAATGAAAAATACACTAGAAGGAATCAATAGCAGAATAACTGAGGCAGAGGAATGGATAAGTGACCTGGAAGACAGAATGGTGGAATTAACTGCTGTGGAACAGAATAAAGAAAAAAGAATGAAAAGAAATGAAGACAGCCTAAGAGACCTCTGGGACAAAATTAAACGCAAAAAACATTCGCATTACAGGGGTCCCAGAAGGAAAAGAGAGAGAGAAATTACCCAAGAAAATATTGGAAGAGTTATAATCGAAAACTTCCCTAACATGGGAAAGGAAATAGCCACCCAAGTCCAGGAAGTGCAGACAGTCCCATACAGGATAAACCCAAGGAGAAACTCGCTGAGACACATAGTAATCAAATTGGCAAAAATTAAAGACAAAGAAAAATTATTGAAAGCAGCAAGGGAAAAACAACAAATAATGTACAAGGGAACTCCCATAAGGTTAACAGCTTATTTCTCAGCAGAAACTCTACAAGCCACAAGGGAGTGGCATGATATATTTAAAGTGATGAAAGGGAAGAACCTACAACCAAGATTACTCTACCTGTCAAGGAGCTCATTCAGATTCGATGGAGAAATCAAATGTTTTACAGACAAGCAAAAGAGAATTCAGCACCACCAAACCAGCTCTACAACAAATGCTAAAAGAACTTCTCTAAGTCGGAAACACAAGAGAAGAAAAGGACCTACAAAAACAAACCCAAAACAATTAAGAAAATGGTAATAGGAACATACATATCAATAATTACCTTAAACGTGAATGGATTAATGCTCCAACCAAAAGACACGGGCTCGCTGAATGGATACAAAAACAAGACCCATATATTTGCTGTGTACAAGAGACCCATGTCAGACCTAGGGACACATACAGACTGAAAGTGAAGGGATGGAAAGAGATTCCATGCAATTGGAAATCAAAAGAAAGCTAGAGTAGCAATGCTCATATCAGATAAAATAGGCTTTAAAATAAAGAATGTTACAAGAGACAAGGAAGGACACTACGTAATGATCAAGATATCAATCCAAGAAGAAGATATAACAATTATAAAGATATATGCACCCAAGACAGGAGCACCTCAATACATAAGGCAACTGCTAACACCTATAAAAGAGGAAGTTGACAGTAACACAATAATAGTGGGGAACTTTAACCCCTCATTTACACCAATGGACATATCATCCAAAAAGAAAATTAATAAGGAAACACAAGCTTTAATTGACACAATAAACCAGATAGATTTAATTGACATTTATAGGACATTCTATCCAAAAACAGCAGATTACACTTTCTACTCAAGTACTCACGGAACATTCTCCAGGATAGATCACATCTTGGGTCACAAATCGAGCTTCAGTATATTTAAGAAAATTGAAATCATATCGAGCATCTTTTCTGACCAAAACTCTATGAGATTAGAAATCAATTACATGGAAAAAATGTAAAAAACACAAACACATGGAGGCTAAACTATACATTACTAAATAACCTAGAGATCACTGAAGAAATCAAAGAGGAAATCAAAAAATACCTAGAGACAAATGACAATGAAAACATGACAATCCAAAACCTATGGGATGCAGCAAAAGCAGTTCTTAAGAGGGAAGTTTATAGATATACAAGCCTACCTCAAGAAACAAGAAAAACTCAAATAAACAGTCTAACCTTACACCTAAGAGAACTAGAGAAAGAACAACAAACAAAACCCAAAGTTAGAAGAATGAAAGAAATGATAAAGATCAGAGCAGAAATAAATGAAATAGAAACAAAGAAAACAACAGCAAAAATCAATAAAACTAAAAGCTTGTTCTTTGAGAAGATAAACAAAATTGATAAACCATTATCCAGACCCATCAAGAAAAAGAGGGAGAGGACTCAAATCAATAAAATTAGAAATGAAAAAGGAGAAGTAACAACAGACACCACAGAAATACAAAGCATCCTAAGAGACTACTACAGTCAATGCTATGCCAATAAAATGGACAACCTGGAGGAAATAGACAAATTCTTAGAAAGGTATAACCTTCCAAGACTGAACCAGGAAGAAATAGAAAATATGAACAGACCAATCACAAGTAATGAAATTGAAACTGTGATTAAAACTCTTCCAACAAAAAATGCCCAGGACCAGATGGCTTCACAGGTGAATTCTATCAAACATTTAGAGAAGACCTAACACATATCCTTCTCAAACTCTTCCAAAAACTGCAGAGGAAGGAACACTCCCACACTCATTCTATGAGGCCACCATCACCCTGATACAAAAACCAGACAAAGAACTACAAAAAAAGAAAATTACAGGCCAATATCACTGATGAATATAGACGCAAAAATCCTCAGCAAAATACTAGCCAACAGAATACAAAAAAACACATTAAAAGGATCATACACCATGATCAAGTGGGATTTATCCCAGGGATGCAAGGATTCTTCAATATATGCAGATCAATCAATGTGATACACCTTATTAACAAATCGAAGAATGCTAACCATATGATCATCTCAATAGATGCAGAAAAAGCTTTTGTCGAAATTCAACACCAATTTATGATAAAAAGTCTCCAGAAAGTGGGGATAGAGGGAACCTACCTCAACATAATAAAGCCCATATATGACAAACCCAGAGCAAACATCACTCTCAATGGTGAAAAACTAAAAGCATTTCCTCTAAGATCAGGAACAAGACAAGGTTTCCCACTCTCACCACTATTATTCAACATAGTTTTGGAAGTCCTAGCCATGGCAAACAGAGAAGAAAAAGAAATAAAAGGAATAAAAATTGGAAAAGAAGAAGTAAAACTGTCACTGTTTGCAGATGATATGATACTATACATAGAGAATCCTAAAGATGCCACCAGAAAACTACTAGAGCTAATCAATGTATTTGCTAAAGTTGCAGGGTACAAAATTAATGCACAGAAATCTCTTGCATTCCTATACACTAATGATGAAAAATATGAAAGAGAAATTAAGAAAACACTCCCATTTGCCATTGAAACAAAAAGAATAAAATACCTAGGAATAAACCTATCTAGGGAGACAAAAGAACTTTATGCAGAAAACTATAAGACACTGATGAAAGCAATTAAAGATGATACCAACAGATGGAGAGATATACCATGTTCTTGGATTGGAAGAATCAACATTGTGAAAATGACCCTACTACCCAAAGCAATCTACAGCAATCTATTAAATTACCAATGGCATTTTTCACAGAACTAGAACAAGAAATTTTACAGTTTGTATGGAAACACAAAAGACCCTGAATAACCAAAGTAATCTTAAGAAAGAAAAATGGAGCTGGAGGAATCAAACACCCTGACTTCAGACTATACTACAAAGCTACAGTAATTAAGACAATATGTTACTGGCAGAAAAACAGGAATATAGATCAATGGAACAGGCTAGAGAGCCCAGAGATAAACCCATGCACCTATGGTCAACTAATCTATGACAAATGAGGCAAAGATATACAATGGAGAAAATACAGTCTCTTCAATAAGTGGTGCTGGAAAAACTGGAGAACTACATGTAAAAGAATGAAATTAGAACACTCCCTAACACCATAGCCAAAAGTAAACTCAAAATGGATTAGAGACCTAAATGTAAGACTGGACACTATAGATCTCTTAGAGGAAAATATAGGAAGAACATACACTTTGACATAAATCAGAGCAAGATCTTTTTTGATCCACCACCTAGAGTAATGGAAATAAAAATAAACAAATGGGACCTAATGAAACTTAAAAGCTTTTGCACAGCAAAAAAACCATAAACAAAACGAAAAGATAACCCTCAGAATAGGAGAAAATATTTGCAAATGAAGCAATTGATAAAGAATTAAACTCCAAAATTTACAAGCAGCTCAGTATCAAAAAAACAAACAACCCAATCCAAAACTGGGCATAAGACCTAAATAAACATTTCTCCAAAGAAATTATACAGATTGCCAACAAACACATGAAAGGATGCTCAACATCACTAATCATTAGAGAATTGCAAATCAATACTAGAATGAGGTGTTACTTCACACCGGTTAGAATGGCCATCATCAGAAATCTACAAACAATAAATGCTGGAGAGAGTATGGAGAAAAGGGAACTCTCTTGCCCTGTTGGTGGGAATGTAAACTGATACAGCCACTATGGAGAACTGTATGAAGGTTCTTCAAAAAACTAAAAATAGAACTGCCATATGTCCCAGCAATCCCACTGCTGGGCATATATCCTGATAAAACCACAATTCAAAAAGAGTTATGTACCACAATGTTCATTGCAGCTCTATTTACAATAGCCAGGACATGGAAGCAACCTAAGTGTCCATCAACAGATGCATGGATAAAGAAGATGTGGCACATATATACAATGGAATATTACTCAGCCATAAAAAGAAATGAAATTGAGTTATTTGTAGTGAGTGGATGGACCTAGAGACTGTCAAACAGAGTGAAGTAAGTCAGAAAGAGAAAAGCAAATACCATATGCTAACACATATATATGGAATCAAAAACAAAATTGGTTTGAAGAACCTAGGGGCAGGACATGAATACAAACACAGACATAGAGAATAGACTTGAGGACATGGGATGAAGTGAGAGAGTAGCATGGACATATATACACTACCAAACGTAAAATAGATGGCTAGTGGGAAGCAGCCGCATAGCACAGGGAGAGCAGCTCGGTACTTTGTGACCACCTAGAGGGTGGGATAGGGATGGTGGGAGGAGGGGAGATGCAAGAGGGAAGAGATATGGGGATATATGTATATGTATAACTGATTCACTTTGTTATACAGCAGAAACTAACACACCATTGTAAAGCAATTATACTCCAATAAAGATGTTTAAAAAAAATGAACACACACACACACACAAATGACTAGAAGAAAAACAGAAAACAAAACAAAACAACACTAAACATGGTACAGAGAGTTTTCATGATTTTTGTTGTTACTATTTTTGGATTGTTCCCTTACTGTAGGTTACTAAATATGTAATTATTGTTCTACAAACATGACCGTTTTGTGCTTCCTTGAAAACAAATATTACCATTTTGTTGAAATATGGCAATATTAAGATTTGCTGTGGCTGGCAGCATATTAACTGTATGAATATACCAGGTTCATTATATACTCACCAGCCTTTTTCATAATCTAGTGTATTTACAACCATAATTTTACTTTCTCCCCTTATTCTTTGTACCAGTGGGGAACAGATTGTCACAATGCTTTTTAAAGCTAGTATATCCTTGTGCTTGGTTATTATCCAAGACTTAATGAAAGAATTTTGTTGACATCTCTAATGCTTACCAATAGATGAGCACTAGTAAGATAATGACAGCCAGTCTGATTGGACAAAATTTCAAGACCTTCCGGGCATGTGTATTATTGCCCCAGTAGTTTGGAGACTGCCATTCACAATTTTTAGATTGGTACTACTTTTTATAATATTTTTGCCTCATCAGGTTTTAAACTTTATGAACATTCTGTTTTGTATTAACTTATTATGTAAGGTTGTATGAAATTGGTCCATTACAGTTTGATCCAGATTAAGATCATCTATGAACTGAAATAGGTTCCAGTTTACTTCAGCCCATTAGGTCCCAGGGTAATAACTTCTCTTTGCCTTTATAAGCCCAAATACCAGTATGCACTCCTGAAGAATATCATCAGCCTTTAACCATGATGTCGTGAATCTGGATTGACCTTACAGCTTATTAGTTCCAAGTCTAGGTCTCAAGAGGCTTGACATACTGCCATTCTCTTTCTTGGAGTCCTCCCTCAGCTATATGTACAAGCCTGAGTTAGCCTTCCAGAAGGTGAGAAATAACATGGAGCAGAAATAGGATAACTTCTCTACTGAGGTCATTCTGAGTAAGCCAATTCCCAGCCAGTCCGCTAGCTTACTGTTGACATATAAACAAGCCCAGCTGAGATGAGTCATGTGCAGCCCAGAGCAGCTGAACACCCCAGTTGACCCCCCCAGATTCATGAACTAAATAAATGCTGTTGTTTTAAGCCACTGAGGCTTGGGGTAGTTTGTTATGCAGCATTATTGTGGCAATAGATGACTGATAATGGGTCTCCATAACCCTATATCTCATGACCCTCACATGGAGCAATAGTTGGTTTAAATAAACTAAGGAACATAATTCCTCAACTCAACGCTGGTAGAGTTCTCAGTCTTTCCTCGCTGCAAGAAGAATAGTACAATATTGCGCCCTATATCTTATGGAGCAAAGCCAAACATTTTTATAGATCCTGCAGTGAAGATTTCAAAGCCCCCTGATCCAAGGCAGTAAAACTATTCTTAGGAATTCTGTTGTGCATACAGAAAGTGCTGATTAATGGGTCACAGTTACAGCTGAGCCAAAGAAACACCCTTAAAACAAAACTGTCATAGGTTCTTGGACAGTGCTGGTAGAAGTTGCCTTATGGAAATAAGTTTCAAAGGCCTTGGAAGTTCTTAGTCCTTTTGAGTTACAGCAAGTTACCCTAAACTTGGTGGCTTAAACAATGAACATTTACTTCTCATAGTTCTGGAGGCTAGAAACTCTGAGATAAGGGGTGCCAGGATGATCAGGTTCTGGTGAGGGCCCTTTTCTTGGTTTCATCACAGAATGGAGAGAGGAAGCGAGGTCTTTTCTCACAAGGGCACTAATCACATCATGAGGGCTCCATACTCAAGACCTAATTATCTCCCCAAATCCCTATCACCACATACCATCACATTGGAGATCAGGGTTTAAACATAAGAATTTTGAGGAGACACAAACATTCAGTCCATAGCAGGTGTGTTTATATCTTTTGGTTGGAAGAATGAAAATAAACTGACCTGTTTCACATCTAGACATCATAATTTCTTAGACCAATCTCATTAGACATAGATGAAGTCCTGAAAATAATATTGTACTATAAGCATAGTCTTGGTCTGCCTATTTCTTTTCTGTTTTAAATTTTGGTTGATGGGTCTGCCTATTTCCTTTCTTTGTATTTTTTAATTTAATTTTTAAAAATTTTATACAATTTTTAAAGTTACTTTCCATTTACAGTTATTACAAAATATTGGCTATATTTCCCATGTTGTACAATACGTCTTTCAGCCTATCTTACACCTAATAGTTTGTACCTCCCACTCCCCACCCCTACATTGCCCCTCCCCCACTCCACTGGTAACTACTACTTTCTTCCCTATATCTGTGAGTCTGTTTCTTTTTTGTTGTACTCACTAGTTGTTGTTGTTGTTTTTTTAGATTCCACATATAAGTGATATCATACAGTATTTGTCTTTCTTTGTGTGACTTATTTCACTTAGCATAATGTCCTCCAAGTCCATCTACATTGCTGCAAATGGCAAAATTTCATTCTTTTTTATAGCTTTGTAGTATTCCACAGTGTGTGTGTGTGCGTGTGTGTGTGTGTGTGTAGATATAGATATAGATATACCACAGCTTCTTTATACATTCATCTGCTGATTAACACTTAGGTTGCTTTCATATCTTGGCAATTGTAAATAATGCTGCCATGAAGATTGGGGTGCATGTGTCTTTTCAAATAAGTGTTTTTGTTTTTGTTCTTATAAATATATACACAGGAGTGGAATTGCTGGGTCATATGGTAGTTTTATTCTTAGTTTTGTGAGGAGCCTCCATACTCTTTTCCACAGTGACTACACCAACTTACATTCCCACCACCAGTATACACGGATTCCCTTTTCTCCATATCCTCACCAGTATTTGTTATTTGTGTTCTTTTTGTTGATAACCATTCTGACAGGAGTGAGGTGATATCTTATTGTGGTTTTGATTTGCATTTCCCTGATGATTAGCTATTCTGAGCATCTTTTCATGTGCCTGTTGGCCTTCTGCATTTCCTCTGGAAAACGTCTATTTGGTTCTTTCCATTTTTTAATTGGGTTGTTTGTTTTTTGATGTTGAGTTGTATGAACTGTTTATGTATGTTGGATATTAATCCTTTATTGGTCATATCATTTGCAAATATTTTATCCCATTCAGTAGGTTGTATTTTCATTTTGTCAATGGTTTCCTTTGTTGTGCAAGAACTTTTAAGTTTGATTAGGTCTTTTTGTTTATTTTTGCTTTTATTTTCTTTGCTTATGAGACAGATCCAAAAAGTATTGCTGCGATTTATGTCAAAGAGTGGTCTGCCTATGTTTTCCTTTAGGAGTTTTGTGGTATCTGGTCTTACATTTAGATCTTCAATCCATTTTGAGTTTATTTTTGTATATGGTATTAGAAGATGTTCTAATTTCATTCTTTTACACTGCATGGAATTTACCACTAGGAAACATACTCAAGTATGTTGTCCAGTTTTCCCAACACCGCTTACTGAAGAGACTGTCTTTTTTTCTTTGTATATTATTCTTGCTTCCTTTGTCATAGATTAATTGACCATAAGTGTGTGAGTTTATTTCTGGGCTCTCTATCTTATTACATTGATCAATGGGTCTGTTTTTTGTGCTAATAACATACTTTTTTGATTATTGTAGCTTTGTAGTATAGTCTGAAGTCAGGGAGCATGATTCTTCCAGCTCTGTTCTTCTTTCTTGAGATTGTTTTAGCTATTCCAGGTCTTTTGTGTTCCCATACAAATTCAAAAACTATTTGTTCTAGTTCTGTGAAAAATGCCATTGGTATTTTGATAGGAATTGCATTGAATCTGTAGATTGCCTTGGGTAGTATGGCCATTTTGACAACATTGTTAAAGAACACAGTATATCTTTCCACCTGTTTGTGTTGTCTTCAATTTCTTTCCTCAGTGTCTTAGAGTTTTCCAACTATAGGTCTTTTGCCTCCTTAGGTAGATTTATTCCTAGGTATTTTATTCTTTTTGCTGCAATGGTAAGTGGGATTGTTTCCTTAATTTCTCTTTCTGATACTTTGAGGCTGGTGTATAGAAATGCAACAGATTTCTGTATATTAATTTTGTATCCTGCCTATTTCTTATTAATACATTTGACCTGCACTGTCAAATGTGGTAGCCATTAGTGTCTGTTTATATCAATTTCTATTTGTTTATTTATTTACTTACTTATTTATAATTTACATAACATTATGTTAGTTTCAAGTATACAACTATGCAGGTAATGGTTTAATATTTGTATATATTCTACCCATACCCACCCCCATCAGCAGGCAACCACTTATTGGTTTTATGTCACTAGAGTTAATTTGTAATTTCTGCACTTTAATGGAATTGTACATTGTGAACTCCTTTTTGTCTGCCTTCTTTCACTCAGCACAATTATTTTGAGATTCATCATTGTACTGCATGTATCAATGGTTCATTCCTTTTAATTGCTGAGTAGTGTTCCACTATATGGATATATCACAATCTGTTTTATTCATTCACCTGGTGTTGGGCAATTGAGTTGTTTATAGTTTTTGATATTACAAATCAAGTTGCTATGAACATCCATCTACAAGTCTTTGGACATATGCTTTCATTTCTTTTGAGTCAAGTCCTAGGAGTAGAATGTAGAAAAGTAACTTCTTTTTATTTCCTCCGTGGTCTATTCATTTTGGAGATATGGAAACAGGAATATGAATCAGTTTGGATAGACTGGGCAGTAACTAATGACCCCAAATGCCAGTACCTTCAAAGTACAGACTTAGTTCTGGCTCAGGTCCCATTTCCTCTGCAGGTTTTCTGTGCCTTTTCTCCAGGTTATCTTTACTGCAAAACCAAGCTGACAGTGAAGATTCTGTCTGGAACATTGCCCATTACTACAGAGGAAAAAGAGGGTATGGAAAATCATGTGCTGGCTCTTAGAGTTTCTACCTGGAATTGACATTCACTACTTTTAATAATATTTCATTGACCAAAGAAAGTTACATCAGCCTGACCTGATATCAGTGAGTGGAGAAGTATCATACTTTCCTTGGAAAAGGCAGCAAATATTGATATTTTGTGAACAACAATAGATCTACCATACTCTGTCTTTCTGGTTGAAATTATTTAGATAAATTATTTAGATAAATCTAATTTCTTCCTGCAAAATACATTCATCTACTCTCCAGTAGAGACAATGCAAGTGACCCATCCAATGATCAGGCTCAAAGTTTAGGATCATATAAAATTCTTTACAACAGGCCGAACATGGCTCTTCTTTCATGGTCCCATGTGTGAGAGAGACAAGTTAGCTGTCCTTCTGCACCCAGTGCGTAATGGGGGAGAAATGAAAGAATTGTAAAAATAATCATGTTGGAAAAGGCAAAGTCTTAGAGATACACAGCAGTGATTGGTCCACAGAAATTCTAAAATTCCACTCAGAAGATAGCCCAAGTGTCCCTTACTGGCATTGGGAAACATTCTCTGAGTGAGCTCTGATGTTTTCCCTGGGAGAAGCTCCAAGTCTGGTGTTCTCCATGGACTTTGCATCCAGTCTCAGTAAGGTCCCTCCTTTTCAATCATCCTTTTTGGTGTCTTCTGATGAGGCATTTGGCATTGTCTTCTTTGGGGGCCAAGCAACTTTTTCAGTCTGCTTCCTGGCCCTAAAATGTTGGGGCACAAAGACCATTTTAAGTCTCCAGTGGTCACAATATCTTTTAGTCTAGGCTGGTAGCTTTTTTTTTCTTTGTAAAACTCTTTCAAAAAATGTAGCTTTCTTTTTAACTAGGTTATCCATCACAACATGTGCCAGTAGCTATGCCTACAATTCTTTTTTAGAGAATCCTCACCTTCTAGTCTTAATTTTAGAAACATTGAGCCTAACTGACTTCTAATGAAAAACCAGTCTTTGCCTCTTCTCTCTTAGCAATTTTGTTCATCTGAAAAATTTATGGCTGCAAATTAATTCCTAAAGAGATTTTAGTATAACAATATGAGTTTTGATTTGGTCTTTGTCATGAAGCTGAATTTTCATTTGTCCTTTGTAGCATAAAGACCTTCTCAGTTTTATCTTTTAAGAATTGGAAATGAGAATCCATTTTACTTTCATCTCTGTAGGAAAATTTAATTTTCCTACCTCCTTACCTAAATATGAAAGCTCATTTGATAAAATACCTGCCTTCCAAGTTATCACAAGTCACAATGTTATTGAATGTTATATCACTGTATAATAGTGAATTTATGTCCCTTTGGATCCTGGTCATAGTTTCCTTGCCATCTGCTACCTGTTTCTATAAGCTTCATGTTTTATGATTCACTGTTGTTTTTGTTGTTGTAGCATCCACCTAATTTTAGGTACCAATTTACTTTTTGGTCAGAATAAGTTAGGGTATACTGTTATAACAGATTACCCTTAACTTAATGTCTTATATCAGGAAATAGTTATTTCTCATTCATGCCACATGTTCATTATGTGTTAGTTAAGACTACTCCATGTCTTTGGCACTCTGGGAGCCAGTCTTATAGAACAGCTACTATCTGGAACATTAATCACTGTAGCATCATCAGTGTGGTCTAGATTTAAAGCTTCTGCTAAAAGTTGTACATGTCACTTCACTAACATTTAATCGATCAAAGCCACTGCTATGGTCCAGCCAAATACCACTAGAGGGAGGAAATATAATCCATCCCAAGGGAAAGACATCTAATATTTGTGAGCAATAATACAATCTATAAAACTATTAAACCAAGATTAACACTACAGCCATAATCTTATGTGCCTAAAATATATGTATGGCTAAAAGTTTTGGAATTTTAAACTCAGACCTTTAATTGACAGAATTACTGTGTCAAGATGCCTTGATATATTTTTGCCAAAGAGGAAGAAAAATTTTCTTCCTCTTTACCAGGGGCTAAATTAATTGTAGGTAATTTTTATTAAAACAGTGAATGAAAGATTCAGAACTCCAAACAGTGAGACATTAGCCAGAAGGGCGTGTCAACAAAATGCCTTTTTTTTCTAATTAAGGTAAGGTTAAGTAATAATTAGGTATTACTGTACAGAGTTTTCATGTTTCCGCTAGTGACGTCTTTGTTTAAAGGCTCTGAAATTGGAGTTTATTCCCATCTTAGGAAGGACAAAAAGAAAGGGGTTCCTATATAGTCAGACACGGCAAACTGCTCTAACCGAGGGGTCTTTCTTCCTAGATTTGACCTAAGCTGATTGACATTCAAGGGCAGTGGTAGGATTTCCTTTCTCATGTGGGGCACGAGAGGTCAATATTACCTCTTAGCAACACAGTTATTTCTTGCAAAATAACAAGAATGCACAAATTCTTATGACATTGTTAAAAGGTTGTTAAATGTCTCAGGGTTATATTTCCCCCTTCTCATAGTAATTTATTTACATCAACCCCTAGGTATAAAATGGCCTCAGCCTGGCTGCATCATCTTCTCTTAAGTGACAGTTTTCCAAGTCTCTACGTTCAAAGGGTAAGAAGATATTGTAATGTAGCAAATGGCTGAGAATTCTCAGCTGCAACCTTCTTCACAGGATTATCCAAGTCCCTGGCACACTGTTATTAGGCATTACACTTTTTAAAATTCCTAAAATAATATGTGAAAATTAGTGTCATTTTAATTTTTACCTTTCTTATTATCACTGAGGCTGAATATTTTCTCAGATTCTATAATTTTTAAAACTTTATCTTCCAAGACGTCCTTTATCAGAATGCCCCTTCTTGAAATTAAAATTGTTTTTACTTTTTAAATTCTTGTTATACACTTGTACTTTCTCATTTTAAAATCTGTACAGAATAAAGGAAATCAGTCTTGGCCTTTGAGTCTTTAACATATGTCATTAGTGACTTCTTCAGCTTGCAGGTAAGATTAAATCATGAGCGCCTAAGTCCTAGACTGTAAAGAGATGTGATCAAGTTAGAGGTGTGGTTATATAGCTATTAGAATTAAGTTTATTGAAAAGGAAGAATACAAACAAAAGTCAAATAGTACTTTTGAGGATATACCTAGGTATCATTGTTTAAAAAAAAATAGGTGATATGAATAAATAATAATGAAAACACAAACAAAAAATATACAAACTTCCATTTATAAAATAAGTCATGTGAATGCAATGTACAGCATGGTGACTGTAGTTAATAATACTGTACTGCGTATTTGAAAGTTGCTAAGAGAATAGGTGTTACAAGTTCTCATAACAAAAAAAATAATAAACTTGATAAATAATAGATGAATCAAGATGTGTAATGAAGGAACTAAGCCGAAGTCTTCTAGTTATTTGGCACAGCACATATAAACTAAAGATATTATGAAAATCTGTACATAAGTCTAGACCATTTAACAAAAGTTTATGTATATGTGTCTGAATGTGTTTTATGCATTAATAACTAGCTTTTTTCCAATAATTATTTAAGGCAACCTACAAAAGTTTCAACAATATGACTTTTAGTGAAATGAGCAGAAAGTAAATATTCCAGAAAGTTAGCTATGGTATAAGTGTATGGTATAAGGTACCATATTTATGGTATAAGGTGACATATATGCCTTGATTTTTTTAAATAAACACTTTTGTAGAATAGTTTTAGACTTAATAGAAAAGTCATGAGGATAGTGCAGAGATTCTACATACCTCACAATCAGGCTCCTCCATTACTGACATGCTATATTGGTGCCTTAGATTTGTTATAATTAATGAAACAATATTGACACATTTTATTAACTAAAGTTCATCTTTTATTCATACTTTCTTAATTTTTACCCAATGCCTTTTTTTTTTTTTCTGTTCCAGGGTACCATTCAGTGAATATTACGTTACGTTTAGCTGTCATGTCTCCTTATGCTCATCTTGGTTGTGACAGTTACAATATGACTTTTTACAAAATGGAAATTTTGTAGAATAAGGGCAGGGAAAAATGAGATAAAGTCAAAGTTGTGTTTCGAAACAAACTACATGTCATGAGATTACGTTCTGTGGCTAGAGATGGACAGCAACTCTGACTTTGAACCACAGTATCCAAAAGACACAGATATACAAGTTGCTTATCATCCTTCGTAAAAATGAAGCTCTTCCTGCTATGGGGTCCTGAGATAACTTCCTCCTGGAGCCGTGATTAACAGACCGCTTTAGGACCAATCATTTTTACGGAAAATAAAAAGTGGCTTATTAGGGCTAATCCCTATAACATATTGAAGGTAGGCCAAGGTCATGATGACTACATGCATTTCAAGTGTGAGGAGGAGGGAAGACAGTGGGGTCAATGCAGTGAGCTATGCAAGCTCATTGGAGGATTGAGCATTTCCCCTATTTTTTTTTTGGCTGTGCCACACTGCTTGCAGAATCTCAGTTCCCCAACCAGGGATTGAAGCCAGGGCCCCAAGCAGTGGATGCAGAGTCCTAACTACTGGACTGCCAGGGAATTCCCGTGCATTTACCCCTAAAGAGCTGCTCCTATATGGCTTTTCCCAGTGCTTCCAGGGACAACAAGGTAATTCAGTAGATTTCAAATTGGTGGTTTCAGGTTGGACCCTCCTGACCCCATCTCACCCCATTCTTTCCCCAGCTGCTTCTTTGATGAAAGACAAGCGAAGGACTTTAAACATAGGCCCTGCGTGGGGGCATTTAGCAAAGGAAGACTAAAGGTCAGGGAATTGTTGAGGCTGGTGGAACTATGAGGGCTGGATTTGACAAGCAGGTATTACAGGCACCCCCCAGATTGTGGGATTACCACCTGCTTCATTTCTGCCTGCTTCACACTCTGTTTGTTCATCTGGGTCAGGGACAGCTGCTCATAAAAATGAATAATATTTTCTTTGGCCACATCATGTCTACAGTGCAAGGTTGCCAGAAGTTTGAAAGTACCATCTCTATTCAATTATTATGTGTCAAAAACAAGATGGGATTTTCTGTAATTGAAATTATTTATATTGTTCTCTAGTTTAAAATTCCTCTGTGGACAGTATTGCTAATTAAAGCACTGCTGCAACTAAAATAAAAGTGTGACCTACTGTCCTCAAGCTCCTTTAAAATATCACATACATGCACACACACACAAAGACCTACTCTAGCCTAGATGTGGGTTACTAGATCATTATTTGATTTCTGGCTTTACTCCTTGATATGGGTGGCTTTGGAAAAAAAGTTTTTTAATATTTTGTGGCCTCAGTTGCCTCATCTGTAACATGATAAGTATATACCAATGTTAAAGTGCAAATATTAAAATTAAGTGAAATAAATTACGTGATGCTCTTATACAAATATTTAAATAGTAATATTGTCTTAATGATATTAACTCTCTATGTATATACATGAATATAATACATTTAAAACCATTTTCCTTACCTAAACATGACATGTGACATCTTATATATCACAATTTTTAAATCACTCTGTTCTTTCTTTTTCTTCACATCTTTATTGGAGTACAAAAGCTTTACAATCTTGTGTTAGTTTCTACTGTACAACAAAGTGAATCAGCTATACATATATCCCCATATCCTCTCCCTCTTGAGCCTCCCTGCCACCCTTCCTATCCCATCCCTCTAGGTCATCACAAAGCACCAAGCTGATCTCCCTGTGCTATGCAGCAGCTTCCCACTAGCCATCCATTCTACATTTGGTAGTGTAAATATGTCAGTGATACTCTTTTACTCCATCCTAACTTCCCCTTCAACCCCACGTCCTCAAGTCCGTTCTCTGCATCTGCGTCTTTCTTCCTGCCCTGCTGCTAGGTTCATCAGTACCACTTTTTTTAATTCCATGCATATGCATTAGCATACAGTATTTGTTTTACTCTTTCTGACTTACTTCACTCTGTATGACAGATCCTAGGTCCATCCACCTCACTACAAATAACTCAATTTCATTCCTTCTTATGGCTGAGTAATATTCCATTGTGTATATGCACCACATCTTCTTTATCCATTCATCTGTTGATGGACATTTAGGTTGCTTCCACGTCCTGGCTATTGTAAATAGTGCTGCAATGAGTATTGTGGTACATGTCTCCTTTTGAATTATGGTTTTTTCAGGGTACATGCCCAGTAGTGGGATTACTGGGTCATATGGTATTTTTATTTTTAGTTTTTTAAGGAACCTCCATACTGTTCTCCATAGTGGCTGTATTTACATTCCCACCAACAGTGCAGGAGGGTTCCCTTTTCTCCACACCCACTCCAGCATTTATTGTTTGTAGATTTTTTGATGATGGCCATTCTGACTGCTGTGAGATGATATCTCATTATAGTTTTGATTTGCATTTCTCTAATGATTAATGATGTTGAGCATCTTTTCATGTATTTGTTGGCCATCTATATGTCTTCTTAGGAGAAATGTCTATTTAGGTCTTCTGCCCATTTTTGGATTGGGTTGTTTGTTTTTGTGATATTGAGGTGCATGAGCTGCTTGTATATTTTGGAGATTAATCCTTTGTCAGTTACTTCATTTGCAAATATTTTCTTCCATTCTGAGGGTTGTCTTTTCATCTTGTTCATGGTTTCCTTTGCTGTGCAAAACCTTTTAAGTTTCATTAGGTCCCATTTGTTTATTTTTGTTTTTATTTCCCTTACTCTAGGAGGTGGGTCAAAAAGGATCTTGCTGTGATTTATGTCATGGAGTGTTCTGCCTATGTTTTCCTCTAAGAGTTTTTTATTTTTTTTCTGTACATGGGCCTCTCACTGCTGTGGCCTCTTCTGTTGCAGAGCACAGGCTCTGGATGCACAGGCCCAGCCGCCATGGCCCACGGGCCCAGCAACTCCATGGCATGTGGGATCCTCCCGGACTGGGGCATGAACCCGTGTCCCCTGCATCAGCAGGCGGACTCCCAACCACTGCGCCACCAGGGAAGCCCCTCTAAGAGTTTTATAGTGTCTGGACTTACATTTAGGTTTTTAATCCATTTTGAGTTTATTTTTGTGTATGGTGTTAGGGTGTGTTCTAATTTCATTCGTTCACATGTAGCTGTCCATTTTCCCAGCACCACTTATCGAATAGACTCTCTTTTCTCCATTGTATATTCTTGCCTCCTTTGTCAAAGATAAGGTGACCATATGTGCGTGGGTTTATCTCTGGGCTTTCTATCCTGTTCCATTGATCTATATTTCTGTTTTTGTGCCAGTACCATACTGTCTTGATTACTGTAGCTTTGTAGTATAGTCTGAAGTCAGGGAACCTGATTCCTCCAGCTCCGTTTTTCTTTCTTAAGATTGCTTTGGCTATTCAGGGTCTTTTGTGTTTCCATACAAACTGTAAAACTTCTTGGCCTAGTTCTGTGAAAAATGCCATTGGTAATTTAATAGGGATTGCATTGAACCTGTAGATTGCTTTGGGTAGTATAGTCATTTTCACAATATTGATTCTTTGATTCCAGGAGCATGGTATATCTCTCCATCTGTTTATGTTATCTTTAATTTCTTTCAGCAGTGTTTTATCATTTTCTGAGCACAGGTCTTTTGCCTCCTTAGGTTGGTTTATTCCTAGGTATTTTATTCTTTTTGTTGTGATGGTAAATGGGATTTTTTCCTTAATTTCTCTTTCTGATATTTCATTGTTAGTGTATAGGAATGCAGGAGACTTCTGTGCATTAATTTTGTATCCTTGCAACCTCACCACATTCATTGATTAGTTTTTGTAGTTTTCTGGTGGCATCTTCAGGATTTTCTGTGTATAGTATCATGTCATCTTCAAACAGTGACAGTTTCACTTCTTCTTTTCCAATTTGTATTCCTTTTATTTCTTTTTCTTCTCTGATTCTGTTTTGGCTAGGACTTCCAAAACTATGTTGAATAATAGTGGCGAGAGTTCATATCCTTGTCTTCTTCGTGATCTTACAGGAAATGCTTTCTGTTTTTCACCATTGAGAATGATGTTTGCTGTGGGTTTGTCTTAGATGGCTTTTATTTATGTTGAGGTAGGTTCCCTCTATGCCCACTTTCTGGAGAGTTTTTATCATAAATGGGTGTTGAATTTTGTCAAAAGTTTTTTTCTGCATCTATTGAGATGATCATATGGTTTTTATTCTTTAATTTGTTAACATGGTGTATCACTTGATTGTTTTGCATATATCAAATAATCCTTGCATCCCTGGGATAAATCCCACTAGATCATGGTGTACGATCCTTTTAATGTGCTGCTGGACTCTGTTTGCTAGTTTTTTTTTGCTAGTATTTTGTTGAGGATTTTTTCATCTATGTTCATCAGTGATATTGGTCTATAATTTTCTTTTTTTGTGTTATCTTTATCTGGTTTTGGTTTCAAGGTGATTGTGGCCTCGTAGAACGAGTTTGGGGGTGTTCCTCTCTCTGAAATTTTTTGGAAGAGTTTGTGAAGGATAGATATTAACTGTTCTATAAATGTTTGATATAATTAGCCTGTGAAGCCATCTGGTCCTGTACTTTTATTTGTTGGAAGATTTTTATTTACAGTTTCAATTTCATTACCTACGATTGATCTGTTTATATTTTCTAACTCTTCCTGGTTCAATCTTGGGAGCTTGTACTTTTCCAAGAATTTGTCCCTTTCTTCCAGGTGGTCCATTTTATTGGCATATAGTTGCTTGTAGTAGTCTCTTATGATCTTTTGTACTTCTGTGGTGTCAGTTGTAACTTACTCTTTTTCGTCTCTAATTTTACTGATTTGAGTCCTCTCCCTTTTCTTCTTGATGAGTCTGGCTAAAGTTTATCAATTTTGTTTATCTTGTCAAAGAACCAGCTTTTAGTTTTATTGATCATTGCTATTGTTTTCTTTGTTTCTATTTCATTTATTTCTGCTCTGATGTTTATGATTTCTTTCCTTCTACTAACTTTGGGTTTTCTTTGTTCCTTTTTTTCTAGTTGCTTTAGTTATAAGGTTAGATTTTTTGTTTGAAATTTTTCTCGCTTCTTGAGGTGAGCTTGAATTGCTACGAACTTCCCACTTAGAACTGCTTTTGCTGCATCCCATAGGTTTTGCATCGTCGTGTTTTCACTGTCATTTTTTTCTACATATTGTTTGATTTCTTCAGTAATCTCTTCATTATTTAGAAGCGCACTGTTTAGCATATATGTATTTGTGTTTTTTACTGTTTTTTTTTTCCTGTAATTGATATCTAATCTCATAGCATTGTGGTCAAAAAAGATGCTTGATACGATTTCAATTTTCTTAAATTTTCCAAGGCTTGATTTGTGACTCAAGATGTGATCTATTCTGGAGAACGCTGTGTGTGCACTTGAGAAGAAAGTGTATTTTCTGCTTTCGGGTGGAATGTCCTAAAAATATCAGTTAAGTCTATCTGGTCTATTGTGTCATTTAAAGCTTGTGTTTCCTTATTTATTTCTGTCTGGATGATGTGTCTATTGGTGTGAGTGGGGTGTGAAAGTCCCCCACAATTTTTGTGTTACTGTCAATTTCTCCTTTTATGGCTGTTAGCATTTGCCTTAGGTATTGAGGTGGTCCTATGTTGGATGCATAAATATTTATAATTGTTATATTTTCTTCTTGGATTGATCCCTTGATCATTATGTAGTGTCCTTCCTTATCTATTGTAACTGTCTTTATTTTAAGGTCTATTTTATCTGATATGAGAATTGCTACTCCAGCTTTCGTGTTATTTCCATTTGCATGGAATATCTTTTTCCATCTCCTCACTTTCAGTCTGTATGTGTCCCTAGGTCTGAATTGGGTTTCTTGTAGACAGCATATATACGGGTGTTGTTTTTGTATCCATTCAGCCAGTCTGTGTCTTTTGGTTGGAGGATTTAATCCAGTTACATTCAAGGTGATTATTGATATGTATGTTTCTATCACCATTTTCTTAATTGATTTGGGTTTGTTTTTGTGGGTCTTTTTCTTCTCTCTCTCTTTTTTTTTTTTTTTTTTGCTGTATGTGGGCCTCTTACTGTTGTGGCCTCTCCCATTGCGGAGCACAGGCTCCAGATGCGCAGGCTCAGCGGCCATGGCTCATGGGCCTGGCCGCTCCATGGCATGTGGGATCTTCCCGGACCTGGGCACGACGAACCCAGGTCCCCTGCATCAGCAGGTGGACTCTCAACCACTGTGCCACCAGAGAAGCCTCCTTCTTCTCTTTTGTTTCCTGCTTAGAGAAGTTCCTTTTGCATTTGTTGTAGAGCTGGTTTGGTGGTGCTGAATTCTCTTAGCTTTTGCTTGTCTGTAAAGCTTTTGATTTCTCCATTGAATCTGAATGAGATGCTTGCTGGGTAGAATAATCTTGGTTTTAGGTGTTTCCCTTTCATCATTTAAAACATGTCCTGCTGCTCTCTTCTGGCTTGCAGAGTTTCTGCTGAAAGATCAACTGTTAACCTTATGGGGATGCCCTTGTATGTTATTTGTTGCTTTCCCTTGCTGCTTTTAATGTTTCTTCTTTGTATTTAATTTTTGATAGTTTGATTTACATGTGTCTTGGCGTGCTTCTCTTTGGGTTTATCCTGTATGGGACTCTCTGCACTTCCTGGGCTTGATGGGCTTAACTTTCGCATGTTAGGGAAATTTTCGACTATAATTTCTTCAGATATTTTCTTGGGTCCTTTCTCTCTCTCTTCTCCTTCTGGGACCCCTATAATTCAAATGTTGGTGTGTTTAATGTTGTCCCAGAGGTCTCTGAAACTGTCCTTAATTCTTTTCATTCTTTTTTCTTTATTCTGCTCCCTAGCAGTTATTTCCACTATTTTATCTTCCAGATCACTTATCCGTTCTTCTGCCTCAGTTATTCTGCTATTGATTCCTTCTAGAGCATTTTTAAATTTCAGTTATTGTGTTGTTCATCACTGTTTGTTTGCTCTTTAGTTCTTCTATATCCTTGTTTAATTTTTCTTGTATTTTCTCCATTCTGTTTCCGAGATTTTGGATCATCTTTACTATCATTACTCTGAATTCTTTTTCAGGTAGTTGCCTATTTCATCTTCATTTTGTAGGTTTTTACCTTGCTCCTCATCTGTAACATATTTTTTTGTTGTTTCTTTTTTTTTTTTTTTTTTTTTTTGATGGGTGGGACTGTATTCCTGTCTTACTGGTTGTTTGGCCTGAGGTGTCTAGCACTGGAGTTTGCAGGCAGTTGGATAGAGCTGGGTCTTGGTTCTGAGATGAGGACCTCTGGGAGGCCTCACTCTCATTGATATCCCCTGGGGTCTGACGTTCTCTGTTAGTCCAGCAGTTTGGACTCAGAGGTCGCACCACGGGAGCTCGGGCCTGAATCTGGCCTAGGAACCAACATCCCACAAGCCACGTAGTGAGGCAAAAAAAAACCAAACAAACACACAAAAAAAGGAGCAGTACAATAACAAAGAATAAAAAACAAAATAAAATTAGAAAGATAAAAAATATATTAGGAAAATTAAAAATATATTTGAAACAACTGCAACAAAGTAAAACAAAACCACAACAGAAAATAGAGAAAAAAGAAAAAGGAGAACAAGCCAAAAGGAACAGAACAAACCAAAAGGAACAGAAAAATAACAAAGTATAAAGAATAAAACAAAATTAGTAATATAAAAGATTTATTAGAAAAAATAAAAATATAAATGAATCAACACTAATAAATCAACAAGGTAAAACAGAACTCTAATCTAAAAGAGGAAAAAAAAGAAAAGAAAAAAAAGGCCTTGGCTATGGGAGGTTGAGTTTAGGCAGGGGCAGGGTTTAGGGTGGAGCGGGACCTGGGGTGGGGGGGTGGCGGTGATATTTGAGTGTGGGGTGAGACCTAGGCTCAGGACCTACGCAGCGGGAAAAGGCCTTGGGTGCTGGGCCTAGGTGATGTGATGTACAAGCGTGGGGTGGGGCCTCTGCTTAGGACCTTCTTAGAAGCAGAGAGGCAGCACGTCCAATGGGGACCTTCGGGAGTGTGGAGCTCTGGAGTTTGGAGGTAGGGCCCTGGGGGGAGGTGTAGGGGTGGGGCTTGAGCTCTGTGCCACAGGAGGGAGGCTCCAAGGGCAGAGGATTAGGCCCGGGAGTCCAACAGGCTCCCTGGTGCCTAAGTGGCCATGTTCCCTTCTGTTCCTCCACATCCCCCCTCACCCTGTCTCCCCCAGGACCCCTAACCATGGGTGGGTCCCACTGGGTGTAGGAACTCCTCCCCTCCCCCCAGCCGCCCCTTTACTTTTGCTCCCCCTTCCCCACCACTCCCTCAGAATCCACCGGCTGGAGTGGGCCTTGGTGGGCAGAGGATCAGTCCCGAGATCTCAGCACTCTCCCGGGGGCCCAAGTGGGCAGGGGAAAGCTGGCCACGCTCCCTTTTGATCCTCTCCCCTCCCATTGTCCCCCAATTTCCCCCGTCGGGCGTGGGATCTCTTCCCCTTTCCCAGTCACCCCCAGGATCACAAGTCCCGCCCACCTCCACTTCTCCACCCCCTTCACTCCCCCAGGCCCCACGTCCTACCCAGTCACAGGGGGTTCCTCCCGTCCCCTTAGGTGTCCGTGGTCCCGCTCCGGTGCCTGGTAGGTGTCCTCGTTGTGCTCATTGTGTTCTTTCCATGTTTGTCATACAATTTAGCTGACATTTCTTTCCATTCTCTTGAATGTTCCATCTTTCCAGTTGTCAGGTATATTCACAGGCTTCCAGAATACTCAGCTCAGGGGAACTTTTACTGCTTCTGAGAGGTTGGGAATTCTATCCCAACCTTCATTTGATTCCTTACCTGAGGAAAAAGGAGCCCAGGACCCCAAGGAGGATACTATCTTGGGCCTCAGTTGTCTTTCACCCTCAGTAGGTCAGGCGAGGCCAGCGGCTGGTGGCAGCCTGTCCTGTCCATCTGTTGGTAAATGCCGTGTCGGTGGTTTCAGCGTGCACACTTCTGACCCCACCTCACCCCACCTTGGACCATCTGTTATCATCTGTTACCTTTGAACTTTCCCTGAGGCATCTCTGTATTTCTTGTAGCTATTGTCAGGCTACTCTCTTAGACTATAGTTTCCTTCCAGGTTGTGAATGCAGGATACAACTTTGCATCTCCTCCGTCACCAAGCACAATAACAAGGTGGGTGTGAAATACATTGAGCTGAATGAATGGATGAAGGATGAGATTGAACATCACTCAGAGATTCCCTGGCCCAGCAAATCTCTTATTGCATTAAAGCTCCTATTACCTATTATAAGATCAATGATGTCTTGGATGTACACACACAATTAATTTGAATGCTGCTACAGAGACCATTGCTTTATTTAAAATTCCTTGATATTCAGATTGCAACAAACAGGGCTTAAGACATATATTCTGTAGGAGGACAGGGGTCTGAGGGAAGAGCTCCACATTTTGTGGAGTTAAGATTCTCAGATGTCCCTTTCTCTTGACTGAGGTAGGGTGCTGTGAAGAGAGGACATCATGAAGGCAGTAATAAGAGTTTGGATGCTTTGGAGGGAATAATCAAAGACATAGATATAGAAAGAGGCACCAAAAGTGAATCTCTGCAAAATTTTAAATGTAACTTTTAAATGATTTCCCTACAAATTATTTCTCAAATTTTCTAAGGTTTCTTCCTGACTGTCCTAACATGCTAGTGCCAAACAGGCTTTTTATTAGCTTCAGGGGGAAAAAAAACAGTGCAAAACTATATAAACTGTAAACATGGTTTACCAAAGTGCATGGCAGGAAGTCTCTTGAATGGCAGAAAAGTTGGCTGTGTGGTCATGACTGGGTAGCCTGAGGAACACTCTGTCTCCCTTTAAAACTGCTGGTGGAGAGGAATAATGAAGACTGATGGCGCATTCGTCTTCATTTTTCCTGGGAAAAGTAATTTTGTTGGTTGTTTTAGACACAGTCATTTTATTTAGCTTGGAAAATAACTCAAGAGAGAAGTTTACAGAGAGAATCGGTGTACTTTTTTTTTTTATGACCTTCTAAAAAATTTGGACTTTATTTAAAGAGAAGTTTAGGTTACAGCAAAATTGAGAGGCAAGTACAGAGATTTCCCATATACTCTCTACCCCACACATGCACGGCCTTTCCCATTATCAACATTCCTCATCAGAGTGGTACATATGTTACAACTGATGAACTACACTGACATTATTGTCATCCAAAACCCATAGTTTACATTAGGGCTCAATCCTGGTGTTGTACATTATATGGGTTTGTACAAATGTGTAATGACATATATAGCACCATCATAGCACCATTCAGAGTGTGTTCATTACCCTCAAAACCCACTGTGCTCCTCCGTGTCATTCCTCCTTCTCCCCCCTCCTCCTGCCCCCGGCACTGGCAACAACTGATATTTTTACTGCCTCTGTTGCGATTCATGTACTTTCAAAAAGTTTTTACTGGGAAAATAATGTTAAAATAACAACAGAAATCTATGGGAAATTTTTCCACATTCCCAATACCATAACAAATTTATTTTCACTTGTCTTTTTTACATTATAAACCTTATCTTATGTATAACCAGTTCCTACATGTTGTAGTGATATTGTTGATCCAATAGTATAATTTAAATTTTCAATTTTATCTTAGATTAAAATAATCTTTTTTCTTCTTATCTCTGTTTCCTTCTCTTACCCACATCTAAACACTGCATTGTCACCCTGACATTATCCCCACTCTACCAATTACTTTTATTTTACAATGCTTCTTTATTTTAAAATTCCTTGTTGTTTAGATAGGAGCAAAAAGGGGATAATACATATATTCTGTAACAAGGGCAGGATCAATCAACTATTTGATTAAGTCTAAGTTAAATATAAGTAAATCTACCGGATGTTTATTCTATACTATTATGTCCCAAATGCTGCGTGAGTGTGTAATGATATGCTATGTGGTGCGCAAGGTTAGTAAAATGATAGCTGCGCTCACAGAAATGTATAGTCTGATTGAGGTGATGGGACATATTCACATGATTCAATTAACTAACATGACCTAAGCATATATAATAGCACAATAGGCTGAAATAATGAAGTGCCAAATTATGAGATACGGAAACTGATATGAGGTCTAGAAACTGACAGGACAGGAAAGTCCGAGCTATAAAAAAATGTACTAACTGTGAAGTTTGGATTCGTGCAGGAAGAGAGAGCGCAGAGGGCCCTGCAACCCTGCCTCTCAGGAGGACTCTCAGAAGAGGAACTGATGAGGGCACCACTGTGGCAGAATTTAGGCGCCAGTAGGAATGGGTTTCAGGGAACTACCAGGAATGTTCCATCAGCTGTCCGTGGAATGTGTTCATCCTAACTTAGAACCCTCTTAGAACCATATCCCACCCCAGCCAGGGCATAAGGGTTTGCCCCAGCCCAGAGAGAAGGCACTAGGAGAGGAAGAATCAAACTCTGTAGAATAAGATGATATTGTGTTTTTATACTTAATCTTTATCTAGCTAGGGAAAAATGGATAATAAACAGGAAATAATGGGAAAAGGTATTGTACAAACCAAAGAACAGAGTCTAGTTCGCTATTGTGTGTGTGTGTCTATATATTTTCAAATCCTGTTAATAAATTCAGAAGACTGTCATAAGCAAGAGATATAATTAATTCTTTCCTGGAGAAGTCCTTTTAAGACCCCATGCTTAGGAGACCGACAAATGAATTTCTATCTCTAGCGTGTTGCTTACTAGTTATGGGGTCAGGAGCAACCTTAGTTTCTTCAACTCCAGAATAAAGTCTTAATAAGCAGTGTACAAATAGATGTCAGTTTTGTTCCATTTTCTTTTGAAAGAAATCTTTCTAACCTCATACATGTTTATTTTTGAAGATGACTTTAAGCTTCTATAAGTGACAGTAAAAAATTAATGGTCTGGCTGACAACTGTCTTTGAAGGACCGCCTTAAAATCAGCTGGTTGATAGAAAAATGGGCTTTCAGACTGTTCAATAGCTTGGAAGTTGGAAAAAATCATAGAACCAGAATGGAGATAGCCCACTGTCTGGTTATCATTTCAGGGAAACGAGCATTTCTTTATTTCTTAAATATTCAGAGAGAAGTACTCTTTGAACACTACAGTATTTATTGAGGTGGTAGATTTCATGAAATATAAAAGCTAGTTGTCTTCTCCTTGGGGGTCTCTTATTACCTACTTTCTGTAGTTGGCTGGAGGCTAATACACCAGGTGTATCAGCCAGTGAGAGTTGTGTTCGTTTTCTACTGCCGCCTTAACAAATGATCACAAAGTTAGCAGCTTAAAATAGCATCCAGTTATTATCTCACAGTTGTGTAGGTCACAAGTCTTGGTATAACTGGCCCAACTGAGTCGTGTGGAGTGTCTCACAAGACTCTGGGGAAGAATCCTTCCTAAGCTCATTTAGCTTGTTGGCGGAAATCTGTCCTTCGCAGTTTGTCCTTGTATCTTTGCTGCCTGTCAGCTAGCAGTTGTTCTTATAGGTTTCCCACATACTTTTTTCCTGCTTTCCATATGACTGCTTCAGCAAGGATCGGTCAAATCCCTCTCGCGCTTCAGATCTCTCCAATTCATCTTCTGCCACACTTCTCTGACTCCAACTAGCCAAAGTTCTCTATTTTTAAGGCTCATGTGGGTTAGATTGGATCTACCTGGACAGTCTAGAATAATCCCCTTATTTTTAAGCCCCTCAACCTTAATTACAAAATACCTTTGCCATGTAACATAACACTCACAGGTTCCAGAGATCTGGACGTCTCTAGGGGGCCCTTCTGCCTACCACAAGAAATTAAAAGCTATCACTCATCCATTTTCAGAACACACTGTCTTCATGAAAGACACTTTTAGAATTTTAGTTAAATGATCTTGGAAATATAACCTCTCTGAGGAGTAGTTGCTGGCAGTTGAACAACACTGATTTGTGCTTACTGATTGTTTTTCTGGATTCTCTCCTAACATGAGTAACAAGTCTTTTGCTCCATCTCTGTTGTGGTTCTTTAGGACAATGATCAGGAAAGAAACTGCATACAGATTTTATTTCATTTCCTGGTGGTGATGTGGGCAGGCATAGATGCTGAATCATCTGGCATCATTTGGTAGGATTCAGCTGGTAGGAGAGACTCTGGTCATCTGAGAACAGACCATTCCTGTCACTCAGGACGTGTTGCTCCCAGGAAGGAGTTAATGTTCTCCTCACATGGGTGCAAATAATGGCTACAATGGCTACAGCTGCTCAAAGACCCTAGAGACAAAATCCTAAATCCTGAGCTGCTGATTCTTACATCCATGGTTTATTCATATTTTTTTGCCTAGGTCAAGCAAAAATCTCTGATATTCTTTCTCTCTCTTTCTCTTCTGCCCCCCCACCCCCCATGTTTATTTCATTCAAGTCTAGAAAAATACAATGGGAAAATCTCAAATCACACATTATTATTATAAAATCCTCACTTTTCAGTCGGATTTTCTCTTCTTCCTCCCTTTGCCTTACTCGTCCTTCAGCCATTTCACTGCTAATTAGAACTTCTACCAGGAAGTCAACAGTGGCAGAGAAGTGAAACATAGGTACATCTGACCCTAATTATTTGCCCCAATGTAAGGTTTAGGAAACGAGAAAGTGAAAAACAGTGACCAGAAAGAATTAGGCTCTTCAGTCTTCCTTACTAGTCCCCAGAATACCAGTGACAATCATGGGTAATTGGGTGGCTTCATCGTCAGCCAGTGGATTACCTTTAGTGTGGAGATCTGCACATACTTTGAATTCATATTGCAAATGTTGGCATTTACCTAGATCATTCTTTCTTATTTTACAAGATGAGGAACCTTGACCCAGAAAGATTTACTGTTTTGTGCATAGCCACGCAACACAAATACCGTGTAAATTTTCTCATGTAATATCTACAAATTTGACCCTATTATCCTCCTGAAAACATATGGAGACGCTAAGGCCAAAATTTGTTAATGACTTACAGTCACACTGGTTAATATGAACAGGCTAAGACCAGAATGCAAATCTTCTGTTCTCTCTTCATATACACCTCCCATCAACTTATGTCTGGCCAGGTGTGGAAAAGTCCCAGGGAAAGCAGGTGTGCTGCAATAGAGTGGTTATATGGGGTGGAAAGCACCTGATGTGTCATTATCTGCATCTTCACGTGCTGTTAGTGTGCCATGATGTCTTTCTGTCCACTAATAAATCACCATAAGCTTGAGGCCTTTGTCTTGACAACCTAATTTTCTCTCAGGCCAAGACCATTCCATGATCCTGGTGATATATGACTAGACCTCATCCTTGAGTAAATTCCTGTGTAAAGAATTTCTCTTCATTTGAAAATCTTCCCTTTGGAATTCAGCCAAAATTTAATGAGAAAAATTATCTATTATGCAATCTCGCTCTTAAAGCAAATCTAAGTCTCCATTTGCAGAATTCTTGTAGGTGCTATCTGCCTTCAGTTAGGAATAATTTAGAAATTGAATAAGAAATCCCTTTCATTGACTGACATCTTGCAGATTAAATCTGAAGCCTCTCGAACTTCATTACAGCTTCATGAATATTGTAAGGCTTTAAAACTTGGCTGTGGTTTTGAAACTCAGCCAAGAAGGTGTTAATGCTTGTTAGAACTTGTATTTATGTAATGCCTTTTCTTCCAACTGATTTAAAGCACCTAGCACATTGTTTCAGTCTATCTCCATAATATGCATATGGGTTGTTAAGTTAAGGCTTCATTATTCCCACTTTATAAGTAGGAGGCGTAGGGGTCAATGAAGTGACACCAACTAACAAAGGACACGTAATTCTCTATTACATATTTCCCAGCTCTGAATCCCTATTTGGGAAAGCTGCTTTCACTGGTAACATGCCTCTTATTTGCATTACATTGCATTAGCTATGCATTAAATCTCTACTTCTGTTTCAGCCTTATTCCCAGCTCCTGCGACCCTCTTCCCTTCATTTGCCTACCCACTTGATTTCCATCAGTAACTTCCTACTCCAACTCCTAGGACATCATTCTTAATCTTTAAAGTGCATGAGAATCTCCCAGGGCACTCTGGCCTCAGTAATGGTGATTCTTTTTTAAATAGATCTAGGATGGAGCCCAGGAACCTTCATTTTAGCAGATACCTTAAAAAAATCCAATGCTGATAATAATTGAGAGAAGTGCCTCACAATCAATCCTGATGTGGAGTAGAAAAGCCAGGAAGAGTTTTAGAGTCCTGAACATATTAACTATCGTCTAGTACATTACAGGCCATTTGTCCTGTTACGTTCGTTGGGTTTCTGAGAAGCAGAGCCAGAGGCAAAGATTCTTTTGCTAATAATATACTGAGGTATGCTCTCAAGAGGAGAGGGAGGGATTCGGGATAGGGCTGGGGAATAGGCTAGCAATGTCTCAGCTGGAGTCTGATCCAGTCTGATCCCACAAGGATGCTCTGGAATACAGATTGACCACAGAGTTAGCAAGGAGGCCAGTTTTTTGAACTTCAGAGTCAGTCAGTCATTGGCCAAGTTCTTATATGGAGTCGGGACGGGAGGGAGGTGTGGTCTTCCTGATGAGGCATCTCCAAGTTGTCTGAGAGCAATTCTTCACAGAAGGCAGCTATGGGTTGTTATCCATCACACTGCAGCATCTGGGGTATGTGTATTCTGGCTAGTAAAGATGATCTGGACAGAGCACTAATAGTATCTGCTACAACCCTCAGATCAACAAGAATCACCTTTATTCCTCCTAGTCTTGAGCTCCTGGCTTTATCATTTCCCCACCTTGAACCACCCAATCTAACACCTAACTAATTTCTGTGTCTGAGTCCCCTCCCTGGTACATTCTATAGTCCCAGAGTTCCTTATATAATTGTTCTTAATAATCCCTTTCCTAGACAGAGAAATCCTGCCTTACAACCTGCCCATTGAAAGAGTGCTGACTCTGGCCGCCGTCAGGTTGCAGGTATCTGCATGGCTCTTCCATTGCTTCCTCTTTCCGGAGTCCCAACATGAGTTCTCGCTTTCCTGCTAAACTTACTTGTCTGACTCTGTCCCTAGTTTTAGGAGGGAATTCCACATTGCATAACTCCAGAGGCACAATTATTATTGTGTTCTCTGAGAACGATGCCTTCCAGAGACTTGTAATCTGGTAGCCCGGGCAATACTCCTTGGGTACAGGGTTATGCTTCCAGACTAGTTTTCTGCGGGCAGGATCTGGCAGCCCACTTCCCAGTTTCAGCCCCTCCCATGCTCTCATTTCCCAGGTTCTGTCTGGAGATATCCATATGATATTAGGGATGCTAGGGATGTTTTTACTTCTCTATGCCTGTTTCTTTCTACTAAATTTCCTCTAAGGTTGTAAAATTATAAGTGGCCATCAGATGTTATTACACACTCCAATATATGGCAAACTGATAATGAAATTGAATGTTTTAACAAATTACTTGGTAGAGATATTGCTAAACTGTTCACAGGACAAAATAAACAAAGGAACTAAACTAAATGTGGAAAGAGGGGCAGAGACTTTAAGCCAGTTTCCTAGACCCTGAGATTGCTTCCTGCACATGACTTGGCCTTTTCATAGAACTGTGCACTCTGGGGTGTCTGTGTGCTATGGCAGAAATCAGAAACACTGCTTCTAGCAACTTTCCTGCCAGGAAATTCTTGTTCTAAAGACACAGCACAGTCTTGTGCTTGGTAAATCAGACTTATAGTTTGTACTTACTTGCAACAAAATTCACAAAAGTGAGAAAATTATAACTACTTGAAAATATTACAATACATATCATTATTTAAACTTAAAATAATGAGGAATTAGGAATACACAATTCAAAATAATTAAAAAGGTTTACTCCCCCTTAGCAACCAAAGAAAACAAAAGGAATAATTTTGCATCTATCAACCTGGCAAATATTTCACAGAATGGTAGTAGGCAGTGTTGCTCAGGGTGTGTTGAAATGGACACTCAAATATGCGGCTGATGATAGAATAAATGGTGCCGTCTTTTTGGAGGAGAAATTTTCAATATGCATCAAGAGTCAGAAGAAACATCTTGAGTGAGCAATTTTACTGCAAAGAACTTACACCAAGAAAACGATCAGATATGCAATCATACAAACATTTGTGTACAAACAAGAAAAGTAAAAACTTCCCTTATTTCTAACCCTTAACAGATCAAATATTAGTTAAGTGCTAGTATATATATTTTTAAACACTTTATTTTTTTAGAGTAGTTTTAAGTTCACAGCAAAATTGAGAGGAATGTACAGAGGTTTCCCATATACTCCCTGCCCCATGCACGGCCTCCCCCATGATCAACATCCCTCACTAGAGTAGTAAATTTGTTATAATTTATGAACCTATGACACATCGTAATCACCCAAAGTCCCTAGTTTACATTAGGACTCACTCTTGGTGGTGTACATTCTGTGGGCTTGGACAAATATATAATGACCTGTCTATTCCTATTCATCTCTCCGCCCCCCATCCCCAGACTGTGGCAACCACTGATATTTTTACTGTCTCCATAGTTTTGCCTTTTCCAGAATGTCACATGTTGGAATCATGTAGTATGTAGCCTTTTCAGATTGGCTTCCTTTACTTAATAATGTGCACTTAAGTTTTCTTCATGTCTTTTTATGCCATGATAGTTCTCTCTCTTTAGCATGGACTAATATTCCATTGTCTGGATGTATGACAATTTATTTAACCAATTGCTGGTATGTTTTTATCATGGAAGGTAACAGCCTCATTTTACTGACCTCTGTCAGGTATGCTATAAGTTGATTTTTTCAATGATGATATAACCCAAGCTCAAAGTTTGGAGGTTTGGAGAACAGAAAAGTTTGGGGTTGAGTGGACATGAAAGAGATGGGGCAGGGCTGAAAGTACTTGCATCTGACAAGCTTAGGAGTAACAAGACTTCTATGTGGCCTGTCCCCGCCTGTTTAAATTCTGAATTTTATTTGGGGCCCAAGCCCCAACTAATAGGAAAGCATTAACTTTGCTTTCTTTGCCTGCTTAGTTTGCCTGTCTTCCTCCGAACCTCATGGGTGTCTATGGCTTAGAGTAAAACTCATGAATTCATGCATGTTTAAAATAGTCACTGATGTCTGGGCAACCATCTAGGAGATGAGTCCTAAAAAGGAGTGATAGTACCAGGAAGAAGCCTGAGCCTTCAATGCTGAAAGATTATAGGAACTTCCTTTGGCTTACGACTTCAAGTCTAAAACTCTCTACTGGCTATTTAAAGTTCAATGAATAATAGCTGTTATTGTTGTCGTCTTTATTAACTAAGTTAATAAAGGTGTGGATATTTACTGGCTCATCCACACTCGGTGTCCGCACCCTATCAATGTTTCTGCTACATAGGAAGCCCCTTCTTCCTTCTCTTTTCTTTACTCTGTGTCTTACCGTTATTTAACAGCAGTCTTATGTCCACCTCCTGCATGAAGCTTCCCTATAATTCCACAGTGATTGATTTCTTTCCTCAATTTCTGTCTTGGAGTTGGACCCACACATTTTGACTATTTAAAATATATACATAGAGGTTGACAGGTGGAACATGCGCCATAGTGGCTGAGTGAGCAATTTTCAAAATGAGAATGCAATCACTGCAGTATTACATTCTTATTCTGTTAAACAACCTAAAGGAATGAGCTGGCATTCTCGTTGTAATTTTATTCTAAAAGCTATTAAAAATCCCTATTATTCCAGGTACTGACATCTTCATTCCTCTTCATCCCATCAGAGAACCAAATGGGTATGTGCCTTGAACAGCTCTCTTCCAACAGCACTCGGTCCACAAGCTTAAATACGGAACATGAATTTGGTTCTACCTTTTAAGAGATTTGAAGAACTTTCTCATTTACTGCTTCAGACTGAAATAATTGCCTGGACTTCCCCCCTTCATTTTATGTTCCATTTATACACAGCTTGTTATTTTATTCCTACAGAGGTTAAGAGCTCCTAATTTGACTAATATGTTAAATAGACACTTCATTTATATTAGTTTGTATTCAGTAATTTCAAGTAATAGCTTGTAGTCATCATATCAGGTTTCCTTTTGAGTGTTCTTAAATGTATCCTAGTCTCCATCAATAATAAATAAGCCTCAGTTAGATCATGATCCTATTCCTGAGCTGTCAGTCATTCACTATGAGAACAATTGAGATCATGTAGATGGCAATTGTCTAACTCTTGTTATTGCATGAAAATGAGCAAGGTATGATTTCATTGCAGGTGGAGTCTATTCTGACAAGACGATGGTGGTTTTGCAATTTTCAGTAGAAATCGGGGATGTTTCATGGTGGATTTCTTGCAGCAAAATGGCTCTCAGCCATCCTTGCTCTTTGCATCACAAGATGATCTGGACTTCTAAAGCTTGTATCTCCTTCACATTCAGGAAGCCAGACAAATAGAAACTCACCAATAAACAAGAATATCCCTTGGTACACAAAATAATGCTTTTCGCCCTGGACCAATGTAACTTGAAAAAATCCACCAATGAATTTTTATGCTGTTCCAGTCTATGTGAGTAGTTGTTGGGATTCTGATTCAGCAGTAGTTGAGGCAGAGAAATCATTGCTGCCTTTACTTTAGAGTTCTGTGAGCTTTCCGGGGACGTGACTGAAAAGTCAATGCCAAGTGTTCATAGAGAAGATGCTTTTAATGGTTTCCTGTTGACCTCATCACTAAAAGAAGCTGTCATATTTGATCAATGTGGCAGTGTCATCCTGATCAATCTCTTCCTTGGTTTTCTCTTCCCATATATTTCTGATCGCCTACAGGGTGAATATACATGCCCTGGTTCCAGTGCTCAGCAAACTAATCTCTGTTTTGGCCTTCTTATCTCTAGTTAAGGGTAGAATTCACCTCTGCTGCCACCTTTTTCTTCCTAGCTGTGTAAGAAATCAGTGCAGGGGTACCGATGCCGCATCTCTAAGCCCAGTCAGAATGCTGTGACAGCTCAGCATGCCCTGTGTTAAGTAGGAAGCTTCCTCTTTCTATGTTAAGTTCATTTGAAGAATGCTGCAAAATATCAGGCCTTAAAATAGTACCGTGCTTTGAATGCACACATACAGCTGTTTAATCCAAAGCATGTGCAAACACACACACACACACATATGCATAAACACACGGTAATAAAGAGTTCTGCTATCACTGAATTTTACGCCCAGAACCAGACTTGCCGTCACATAACACAGGCTTTGGTATAAATCAGCCTAGATTTCTTCTACCTTTACAATGAGATACAGGTATCTATTGTTCGTTCCTTCAATCTAGGCTTGGTTGTCACTAACCCCATCCATCCATTCTGCGGTTTTGAACCTTAGTGGTTAGTGGGTGCCAAGTTCTCTGCACTCTTCCTTCTTTCTAGAGTTGGCTACTCTTTTATGGGTGTTTGAGAATCAGGTAGATACATTGAAAGGTGGGGAGGCACACCTATTTTATCTAAATTCCACATCCTAATTGAAGTTAATTGTCTTTATTACACTAGAAAAAGTTCAATCTGAGTACAAAAATGAACAAGTGCACTTGTGTTCACTTGTACACAAGTGTAGACGAAGAATCATCTTGACCCCATCTGTGTTTGTCTCATATCCTCATCTAAGAATAAGCTGAAACCACCAGGGAAAAATCCTGATATGTTGTTCAATTATTTCAGTAGGACTGAATCCCATGATTGAGGCATCATCCAAGTAGGGTATAACACCCGGCATCCTGGAAAGCACTAAAAGAGTCGCATAGTCAACAGAAATATTGTCTAAGAAATGCTAAATTCCACATGTTCTCAAGTGCACTTTTTTTTTTTAATTTGATTTTTATTTTTGGCTGCGTTGGGTCTTCATTGCTATGCACAGGCTTTCTCTAGTTGCAGCGAGCAGGGGCTACTCTTCATTGTGGTGCGCGGGCTTCTTGTTGTGGTGGCTTCTCTCGTTGTGGAGCGTGGGCTCTAGGCACATGAGGGCTTCAGTAGTGTGGCATGCAAGCTCAGTAGTTGTGGCTCGTGGGCTGTAGAGCATAGTCTCAGTAGATGTGGTGCACGGGCTTAGTTGCTCTGGGGCTTGTGGGATCTTCCCGGGCCAGGGATCGCACCTGTGTCCCCTGCATTGGCAGGCAGATTCTTATCCACTGCACCACCAAGGAAATCCTCAAGTGCATTTTTGATGAGTGTGTTTTGATAAGCTTGAGCAAAGTCAGTTTGCAAAGACTTGACCCCAGCAGTCTAAGTTAGCAGACTAGGTTAACTACAGGCACTGAGCGTGGGTGTTGCTTGAGACAGTTCCTTGTGATACTTTGGAGCGTCCTCAAAGTCTGTTCTTTTGTTGTGGCTTCCAAACTGATATTACCAACCAAGACTGTATGCCTGCCTCAAGGGCCACTTGTTTAATTAGATTCTTCAGTTAACTTTCTGTGGGCATTTCCCCTTAGAAGAAGATTTACTTTCAACTTTTTAAACGCATGGACTACATTTATGCCCAGAATTGACCCTGCAGCAGTCTGGAACCTCAGATAAAACCCTGGGGAATCAGTTAATCATTTCTTGTGGCTGAGGGTCATAGAATCTAGAATATTGATTCTTAGTGATGGGTTTCCTCCCAAATGATTTTTATCTGTTGGATTTAGCCTTCTCTATGGAGTGTTGAATGGAGCATCTATAGGAAAAAATTCATGCAAAAAAAATTCTGCCTCTATATCAATATCATCCATGTGAAATAAATCATGACAACCTCACCATGTGATGAAATGTGTGGATGTTCTCTTTATAGATTATATATAATCTACAATCAGGGGCAAGTTTCATTCTGCACACATGAACATTTATTAATATAGCATCAAATGCAATCTGCCCATGAGCCTGCTGAGTGGAATGTCACTCTTGGGTTACAACTGAGCAAGAGACAGGGCAACATAGTACTTAAGAGTGAGAGCTCTAGAGTCAGCTGGGTGTCAGGCTAGTCACCACCACTGTCCAGCTGTGTGATCTTGGACAAGTTCTTGGATTTTCCGTTAGTAAGCTGGGCATAGTAATATCGCCCATTTAATAAGTCATCGTGAGGTGGATAGGTATTATATGTAAAGCACCTGATTAAGTTCCTGTCACATAGCAAGCATTCAATCATGTTACCTCTTATTACCTGACACTAGTCCAGGTTGGATGCTAATGTCTGTATATTTTTTAAAAATAACGTTTGTATTTTAGAAGAGTTTTCAATAAAAGTTGCAAAGGTATATCAGAGAGTTCTCAAATACCCTGCACTCAGTTTCCCCTGTTGTTAGCATCTCATATTGCTGTGCTACATTTGCCACAATTAATGAGCCAACATAGGTGCATTACTATTAACTAAACTCCATATTTTTTTTTCTTATTTCATCAGTTTTCCTTTTTCTGTTCCAGGATCTCATCCAGGGTATCACGTTATATTTATTTTTCATGTCTCTTTGGCTCCTCTCAGCTGCGATAATTCTCAAATTTCCCTTGTTTTTGATGACCTTGACAGTTTTTAGGAGTACTGATCAGGTATTTTGTAGAGTGTCACTAAGTTTGAGTTTGGCAAACGTATTTCTCATAGTCAAACTGAGATTATGAGTTTTGGGAGGAAGACCCCAGAGGTGAAGTGTCTTTCTCAACACAATGTGCTAGAGTACACCCTATCAATTTATCATTGATAATGTTAACATTGATCACCTGGCTAATGAAGCATTTACTAAGTTTCTGTTTCTATCTTTTTTTTTTGTACTGTACTCTTTGAAAGCAAATCACTAAGTGCATCCCACACTTAAAGGGTGTGGAATTATCCTCCACCTTCTTGAGAGCAGATTAGCTACATAAATTATTTGGAATTCTTCTGTACAGGAGATTTGTCTCTTCCCCATTAATGTTTTTATTTAATTCTTTATTCATATCAGTTGGACTCAAGAGTATTTATATTTTATAGTTTGGCTTATAATCCAATACTATATTATTGATTTTCTTGCTCAAATTGTGTCAGCTTGGGCCATTGGGAGGTCTTTTATTTGATTCTAGTGTTCTTTTGACATATCTCTATTGTTTTATTTTTTAAGCAACTTCCTTATATTCTGGCACTACAAGATGTTTCAGGCTCATCTTGTATACTTCCTGCCCCAGCCCTACAACTGGTTATTTCTCCAAAGGCATTCTGATCCTCTTTATTAGAGAATAGTGTTAGAATCCAAGATCTGGGCACTGGGCATGCTCATTATGATTGGGGTGTTTTTGCTTCAGTGGGCAGAGTTGGGAAGTATATAAATATATACCAATCTGCATATAAACATATGTATGATTATTTCTATATTAATTCGTCAGTACATATATTAAGCTAAATTTAAATTCATACTTATGCCTTTACCTCGATTCCAGTACCACATGGTTTATTCTAGGTTTTCCCCTTTGCTTATCAGTAACCTTCCGCACTCCAACTGTGATAAACTTGGATTCTATCATCTGTCATCCATTTATTCATTTTTTTCTGTTTTGCTTTTTGTGTTTTTGGCCTCTCAGCTTGTGGGATCTTAGTTCTGCAACCAGGGATCAAATGTGGGCCCCCAGCAGTGGAAGCTCAGACTCCTAACCACTGGACCATGAGGGAATTCCCTATTCATTTATTTTTTCAACCTTGGTATATGTGTAGAGCTATTTCAGCATTGTTTACCCATACCCTATGATAAACAACTTTACCAGTTAGAATATAGAGCTTATATTCCACTCCTGAATATAATTTTAATAGAATTGGATCAGCCCTGTGACCTCTCAAGGAGTCCTTCTTAATGAATCTATTTTTGGCATTCTTGTTTCTGTAAATATGCTCTTCACAACCTGAGCAGAGTGATTGACATATCCAAGCAGATTTGCATAAAGTCTGAACCCTGTATGTGTTTTAGCAATAGACCCTGTTCAGAGCTTTTTGCCTGTATGTGCTTGACAACGTTAATCTTAGGAGCTACTCTTTTAATTTCTGTGACAGATACTGATTGAAGTCTCACTAGCCATGAGTTCCTGTTAGGCTCTTAGGAATTCCAGATTTGATTCTTGCAAGAGATGCTGTTGGGAGACACCACATAAAAGCCAATATGTCATTCAAGAAATCCCAACCAACAATGGGACAGATAGCGTTTTGGTCTACATGAGCTGTTAAGTGTACATAAAATATCCGTGTAGAATATCAACTAAGAGTGCCCTGCAGAAATGAACCTTACACGAAAATCCACAGTATATCTCATTCTTAGGTGATGGGGGCATGGTAATAAACCTTATGGCCTGTATTTAAACCTGTATTTAATCCTGTGCAGAACATGGAAAGCTTCTAATCCAAGTTTCCATTTTATCACTTGGCATATGAATTCCAGGAAAAAGGCTGAAGGATAGGATATCCTTAATATATCCCAAAGTAGACTTTTTTAATGGTACATTTTGTCAAGTTATAAATACTGTACTGTATTAATCAGAAGCCAATCATAAGAGTGGATTTGCAATACTAACACCATGTAACTTTTAAGGTTTTGTTTTGTAATAAACGAGACCCTATATTGGTTATCCGAAGATGCTGGTAGACTCTAATAGGTCAGAGATAAGTAGATTTTTCACAAATCGTTCTTATATTTCTGCAAAGTCCACTCTGACTTATTAGCTCAATCTAAACACTGAAGCATGAAACTAGAGATACTACAAAAGGGAACTTGAAATGGACCATAATAGCATTAAATAATGGAACTGCCTTACATTTGTAAAAGAAAGCATGTTTCCTATCACCCATAAATAAGCAGAAGTGGAGCTATGAGCATAGATATGCCTCCTTAGCATTTAGAAGAGACCAAGATGAATAGGCTTGGCAAGGATTCTGACCCAGCAGGTTGTTGAGACAGGAGTTGGTTCCTGATGAATTTTAACAACACCCTAACTTCCCACATTGGCTAAAGCAGCCAGCTCTCTGTAACATACTCATTCTCTATGATTACCTGCCAAATGCTTATTGCAGACCTGGGGGGATTTGTTTATAACTCCATGACACTGTTTTGTGCCAGATCAATAAAGGCAAAGGCACATGAGAAGCTGCCCTTATTTTCTCTCTGTAGAGAAACAAAGAGCCCCACAATTCAACTGAATGTTACTGACTAATCCTCAGTGTCACTTAAACTCTCCAGGGATTGTCCTCATTTGTTTTTCACATAACACTATAATTTTTTGAAATATGAATTAGCTAAAATGCAGTTGTATTTTCAGGGAATTGAAGGCTTACCATACATTATCAGCAATTTGCAGGGAGCCGGCTGTGTGTGTGTCATATAACTGGGGGATTTCTCTCTTTAACAATAGATTGTGATGATGTATTTAGAAAAATGTCTGTATTGTTCACATATGTTAAAACCAGGTGGGTTTAAGCAATAGAAATTCAGCCAATAACACACGCTCAAGTAATTGATCCTTACTTTCTTCTTTTCCATCCTACATAGGAGTTAATACACATTTTAATAAACTGAATAGAAAATAATGGAGGGATCATATTTTTCTGTGATGTGAGCTGAGAAAATTTTTAGGGAAAGAGGAAAGTATAGAGTCAGAGGAAAAAAAGACTTCAGAGACTTTAAACTTGACTATGAACAAGGCTGGACTGTTGTGAATCTTACCACAAATTCTTCCTGGAAAAGCATAAGGAAAATTTAATAGCCAGGCCTTCAGGAAAATCTGCCGGCACTTTAGTCCTTTGAGGTCATTATTTTAAAAAAGACCTGATTAATTTTCTCTCAATTAATCTGATACTCAGGTCATTTAAAGTAACATGAATTTCATTTTCTTTGCTTGATACGTTAACAATATAAAACAATTACAGTTCTTTCTATTTCAATCTGAATGGAGATTGTATCAAATTATGTATTGAATATATAATGCTCTCAGTTAAAAAGAAGCAGTGGAGAGCTACAAAAGCCAAGAAAGCAGAAGAATGTTTTCTCCAGGGACAGTTATGTTTACTAATGTTTCCCAAAACATTTCCTTGTTATGATGAGATAAAAGAATGCTTGTTTTGTTTCTTTTTATTTTGAATTTAATGCTGAGAGTCTAGATTTTAAAAGGCAACATAACTAGATCTACATGCATAGCGGTAAGGTTGTACTAATTAAATAGAAAAAATAGGCATCAATAAAAGTACTCTGTTGGAGTTCAACATTCTTTCAATTTATTTTCTACGTGTTTCCACTTTGGACATTCAAACTGGGACGATATTACTAAAAATTCAGAACTAGTAAACGTCAAACTAATTGTTTTTCCTAACTGATGTCTCATTGTCTGTTATAGAACTGCTCCAGCAGTTGGGCAGGGCTGCTATTGTATGCATAGTGCCATGTGGCAGGGACCGGGTCCAGCTCTGGAGGCCACTGCCTCTGTCCTTGGTAGCTATGTGACCTTGAATTCAGAACCCCAGGGGTTTCAGTGGCACAGCCAATGTGGCACAACCCAAATTTGAACGCAACTAAGGAGTAGACCCAGTAGTGAAACAGATGGAGATAAAATGTAAGATATGTTTTATTAATAATGTGATTGCATACATAGAAAGCTCAAAAGAATTTATAAGAAATTAGAATTAATAAGTAAATTTGGAAAGCTTGCAGGATACGAGGCTGAAACACAGATATCAATAGCATTTCTCTATACTGGCAACAAATAATTTAAAAAATTTTCAAGTACACCAATTGTAGTAGTACCATAAAAATCAAATACCTAGTATCTGCATACTGAAAAATTACAAAACATTGCTGGGATAAATTAAGGAAGCTCTAAATAAATGGAAGCCTCTGGAAATGCTATATATCATGATATGGGGAGCAGTTACATGGGTATGTACATATGTAAACATTTATTAATAAATTAATAAACGTTTATTAATATTATAATGTACAGTAAAGATTTCTGCACCATATGTGAGTTATACCTCAGTGAAGAAGTTTTTAAAAGTTAACAAAAAAACTAACTGACAAACAAACAACAACAATAAAAAAAAAACACAACAAACTGGATTAGGGACATGGATCAGATATGTGACCACAATAGACTTTTCAATACTAGATTAACCTGTCTAGCCTACTGGCACAGCTGTCGACTACAGCCCACATTTACCAAAGGCTGGAGAATCAACCAGAACCTTTGAGAATTGTCAAGTGCAGGCCTCCAGATGAGAGAGAAAGGGGCTGAGCTAAGCATGCCCAGTTTCTTTTTCTCAATCCTGCAAAAAGATGAATCACTCCACTCTTCCCATTGAGTAAGACAAGAGGCCTGAGATGGTACTAAGTAAGAATCTTCTTCACAAAGAAGCATTAATATAAGGGAAAGGGAAAGGAAAACATTTCTCCCCAATCATGATTTCAATTATCTGTGCTTTAATCTTCTCATTTGTAAAATGGTGATAATAGAACAAAACTCCTACAGTTTTGTAAGAATTAAAAAAAGATAGTATATGTAAAGGACTTTGCTAAGTACCAATAAGTGTGGAATTGGAGAAGCAAAGCATAGGAACTTTAGAGGGGGAAAGACATCTTCAGAAAGATAATCTGATCTACTTGTGATATCTTTTAGATTAGGAAACTGAGACTCAAGGAGATCTAGACCCTTGTCCAAGTTCCATGGCTAGTTGGATATGTATTGTTGATATATTATAGCAGAACTGCCTCTAGTGTTACTGACTGCAAGTTCATGTTCCCAATGCACAGTGAGGCCAAACAAACTGAAAAGTCAGTTTGGAGCTGAGAAAGGTTTATTGCAGGACCAAGCAAGGAGAACAGGTGGCTCATGCTCAAGAAAAACCAGAACTCCCCAATGGTTTGGTGGCGAGAAGTTTTTATAGGCAAAATTTGGGGTGAGGGCTACAGGGTGTGTGACTTTCTTCTGATTGGCTGGTGGTGAGGTTACAGGGCAGTGTTCCAGGAATCTTGTTCTCAGCCTGAAGTTACCATCCTCCACCTGGGTGAGGGTCTGCCTGCAGAAGAACTGGAAGATATTGTTATGTATTTCCCTTAAGGAGGAACCAGGACCCTGCCCCGTGGCTGCACTATTGTTTCTTTTTTTTTTTAATTAAAAAAAATTTTATTGGAGTATAGTTGCTTTACAATATTGTGTTAGTTTATACTGTACAGCAAGTGAATCAGCTATACGTATACACATATCCCCTCTTTTTTGGATTTCCTTCTCATCTAGGTCACCACAGAGCACTGAGTAGAGTTCCCTGTGTTATACAGTAGGTTCTCATTAGTTATCTATTTTATGTATAGTATCAATAGTGTATATATGTCAATCCCAATCTCCCAATTCATCCCACGCCCCCCCCCTTGCCCCTTGGTATCCATACGTTTGATCTCTACGTCTGTGTCTCTATTTCTGCTTTGTAAATTTTGTAGAGACATGGATGGACCTAGAGACTGTCAAACAGAGTGAAGTAAGTCAGAAAGAGAAAGACAAATATTGTATATTAACGCATATATGTGGAATCTGAAAAAATTGGTACAGACGATCTTATTTATTTGCACTAATGTTTCTTGACTGCTCCTCCTTTGTTTTTGCATTCCCTCCCTTCTCCGATAAGCAACTGTTTGAGTCTGCACTTTGGAACTCAGGGAAGGTCAAGGAGGCTGAATGAAGCCTATTTCTTTCAAACAAGAAACGCGGGACATGGAAAGAATTCCTAGCCAGGGGAGCCCCACAGGGTCCTGCTCCATTTCACTAGGTCCCAGGTGTTTAAGTGCCTAGTCCCGAGCTCTTTCTTTCTGCTATACCACTCTGCTGAATAGCCATCGTAAATGGCAGCAGATGGAATTGCCAGCCCTTCTCCCCACCACCGTGGATTTCCTGTTTTCAGAAGGTACACAGCCTGTTTCTACCCTCATGGAGGCTCTGTGTGCTGCCATACACAGGCAGCAACTTACAGCCCTTGTGTTGTGCAATAAGAACAAGATTACTGTTTAGAATCAAGGTAGCTATTTTCACAATCTGCTGTGAAGTAGTTAGGCAGGTATTCTTTTGAAGGTAAATAAACACAGTCAACTACAATCATTTGATTCCATTTAGTAGATTAGAAAATGTAGTAGTTTAATGATACCCTAGTGGCCTGTAATGGTTAATGCACCGCAGAAAATGAATCATAAAATCCCCTTCTTACTAATAACTCTGAGACTAGTGTTATTAAAAAGGCACTAAACCCCAGGGAATCAGAGTGTTTTCACCTTCCCACCAAGTGACAATAATATTAGCTTGGATTCTCTATTCTCTGGTCATGAAAATATAGGATCTTTGGGCAGAAGGAAAACCTGTATCATATTCTATTTGTTTGATGATAAATTCTTGCAGCATCATCTGTCACTGTTGCTATGGCAAAGAAAATGGTCCTGTAAAAGCCAGGTGATTTTCTAACTCTGTCACACCTTCCCAAATGCTAGTTCATCGTGAACTGGCGTAGTAGCTGAAGAGAGACTTCTTACTGATGGGAAGTAGCATCCCCTTCATGTGCAGACCCAGGGGACTGGCAGGGTAGGGAAGTGCATGTGTCACTTTAGATTTACACAAACACACAAGCTGTTTGTGTTTATTTGGAAAAGGGTTTGAGTTACAAATATTCCCTGAAAACATGTGCCTAGCCTCCTGGTTTTCTGTATGATAAATACTGACAGGATGAGCTTCTTTGTCTTAATTTGCAGTTAATAGATTGAGTGCTAGTACTTCTAGTCAGAGAGACAGCTGTGCACATTTGGAACAATCCCAGGGAGAAGACCTCAAAAAGCTTGAAAATGATACTGGTGCACAGAAGGATGCCCTGTCCTCAGTCGCCAGAAAAGTGTCTCCTCTGTAGACTTCTATATCTACACCCATGTTTCTGCCAACAGAAAGAACAAGTATCAAGGGGGCATTTTCATACCATTGCTCTTTCCTCACTTATAAACAGTGCGATTCATGTCCCTTTGGCAGGATTATCATGATATCATTATTTGAGTATTGTATATAATAAACACAAAAAATAATAGCCAGTATTACTATTAATGTGTATATTTCCCATTAAGACAAATGTAAAATTAGTTTAAATTAAGAAGAATATTCCACTAATTGTTTATTGTGTATATGTATCAATAAATATACATATGTATACATGAATGTATATATATTTACATGTGTTATTTTATATATTTTTCATATATATATACATATATACACACATATCTTACTCATAACATCAGTAAATAGATACAGTTGGAAGTCAGCATGGCTCAAGAAACACGTCACCATTTGACCAGTTTGCCTTAATTACACCGGTGTTTCTGGGATAATTATTACTCACGTCACTCACAAAAGTAACCCAGTTTGGACACTAAGTTATATGATAGTCCTAAATAAGGATCAAAGGAAAACATTGATCTCGAAGAAATCCAAGACCAGTTACAGTCCCAATGCTGATGAATAAGGCATCCACTAGACAAGACAGTTTAAGAAATTTGTACTGGGGACACCAAAATAATTTTTAAAATATATAATACATCTTTAGTAGCGTTTATCAAAACAAAAACAAAACAACAGACTCAGTGGTCGTAAGGTTTGTCCCTAACAGAGAAAAGAACGCACATTTTTTGACAGTTTGCTCCTAGGGTTGACTTTAATAGCTGCCACTTCAAGTAGATGGTTTTAGTAGAACCGTTTAAGTAGCTGCCAGAACCCTTTCAGTTACTGCTGCATTGAAGGTTATTTTGCCATCCAATTTTTGTCTATTTTTTTTCTTCCTTAACTCCTGGTAATTTCTCTAATTCTAACAGCTTTAACATTTAGCTCCAGCACTTGGGAGTTTCGGGCTGTATTTAAAGGCTCATTTAAAACTTATCAGACCGATGGCATTAATTTATCTCTTTTATATCCCAATATAAAAAAAAGCGAAAGCAAACTAACATTTAAGACCCAGGGGTTCTGGGTGGCAGACATAAATTACCTTATTTCAATGACTTTGCAGTTTTTTCAAGGAGGATGTTTGCTTTCTGCTTTACATGACTTCTAGACTTATTCTGTGCAGTTTGATTTTAAAATGCCCCTTCTGCCTCTCTTACTCCTATTTCGTCTTGGGAAGTGTTCTTTCTATTAGGAAAATATTACTCTAGCAAATCACACTTTTAACAAGTTCTTATTAAGCAACACTGGAAGATGAGTTAAAATGGAATTTGTCCCCCCTTCAACCTGACCTGGGTATTTTGTATCTCATTCTTAGAGTAGATGCACATGTACCTTTTTTACATTTTCAACTATACCTAAACAGATTAGCCTTAAATAGAACTCTTTGTAAATGTCTTATTCCATCTCAAGCTCAATGTCAAAGTCAAAACTCTTTACCATTTCTTCTAAGTACTTCAAGCTCTCTAAGTTCCTAAGATACTCTGTTATTCTCCAGCCCAGACACCTTGGGGTTCAGTGACCTATTCAGGCTGTCACCTGTGACATAGGTGGAAATGATCAGAGTATCTGAAATTCACACATAAAGCTAAAGGTTTAGATTAAATGTGTAGTATGACTCTTCCATCAAGAAACATTTTACCTGAGTTTCTAATAATTAGCAAATCTTATTCAAATATTTCTGTACCACCAACCATATAGAAGAAGAAATTCATACTACCTAGTTCTTCTTTTTACTCTAGGTTTTTTTGGTTCTAGAGATGATAAAATTAGTGGAATCATCAAGAGAAAATATTGGGGTTTAGATAATGCACAAATTGATTTACAATGGATTGTGGATTGTCACAAAGGATATAAAAAATGCTTTTCCAGGACTGTGATATAGGGAGACTTTTAATATAAGTCTCTGTGAACCCAGAGGAAATAAGAGCTATTTTCATTGCTCCTTAAGGATTTCCTTGCAGTATGTGAAAGTTCTTTATTTTCACCTCTGTGGCGTTTGTTTTATATGTTATAAAGCTGTTATTGAATTCAGAAAATAAAATTGAATAAACTATTTTCAGATAGAGTACAGCAGAGATAGTCACAAATACAAAGCTTGAACAGGTAGGTTTGGCTTTCCCTTCTTCTGAGAGCCCTGAAAAGCATTTGGGAATTAAACATGCAGGTTTAGACTTCATTACTGCAACCTTGGTAGTGATCTGTTTTTATGTTACAGGCAATGAAAGCTTAGAAGAAAACTATGTCCAGGACAGTAAGATGGGGTTTGTCATCAACGCCATCTATGCCATGGCACATGGGCTACAGAACATGCACCATGCCCTCTGCCCTGGCCATGTGGGCCTCTGTGATGCCATGAAGCCCATCGATGGCAGCAAACTCCTGGACTTCCTCATCAAGTCCACGTTCATCGGTGTGTCTGGAGAGGAGGTGTGGTTTGATGAGAAAGGGGATGCTCCTGGAAGGTAAAGCAGTCTTTTCCATAATGGATCTAAATAACCCTGTGATCCTCTTCAAGCCAGACAGATGGATACTCTGGCTCCCTTTGGTTCCATGGTTTCTGGGTGCCACGACGATAGACACAAACGAGGATAGACGCAAACGAGGATAGATGCAACGAGATAGCTAGAAAGAAAGGGCTAATGTTAGATGGAAATTACATTATAAAACATTGAAGAACTTCTTATTGGTAAATACCCACAATCCTGCATCCTACCAGTGCCACCCCTCTACCTCCCCACACACACATACAGCTATCATCCCTGGTCTTCCCTTAGAATGCCTGGGACCTCCCTGCAAGCCCAAGACACTAAGGAGATTACACCTGACCAGCAGGATTCTCCCTGGCACTGCCAACATCAGGTCAGCCTCCTTCTAACTGATTAGTCCCAATACTATACTGGTTGTGGAATATTTTAATATTATTCCTGCTTAAAGAACTTAATATATGACGAGAACCAAGTCTTCATATGTATCCCTTTTTTTCAAGTTAACTTATGTTCCTGCTAACATGTTTCTTAGAACAAGAAAGAAAAGAATTTTCTGTCTGGTATTGAGTCTCTATGGCTTCCAAAGAATTAATCAAGAAGCAAAGGAAAATTAAATCTAACTAACTATATATATTTTTCCCAAGTCATTTTATATACAGTCTCTTCTGCCACACTTGCTTTTATAGCACCAGTTAGCTCATATGTAACTGGTATGCAGAGAATGATATCAGTATAAACAGTAGTTGTGTTCTTTCACAGGAATCTTCTTAGGCAAGGGATGATCAGGACAGTGGGATAAAACTTAAAACCTGCAACAGGAAAGAAAAAAGGCCCTCAGTCTGGCTACTGCACAGTGTGCCCACAGTCTTTTTTTTTTTTTCCTCCTAAGCCCTGTTATCTTTCAGTACATAATTTTGCAAAGTGAGAGATTTTAGAAAAGCATATGTGGTGATAAAACAGATCATCAAATCATTTAATCCTCATCGCTATAGGCATATCATCATCTTCTTTTACAGATGATAAAACTGAGTGTCAGAGAAATGAAGAAACTCACCTAAAGTCACGCAGAGAGTAGCTGGTAGAGGCCGTGCAGTCTGAATTGACACTTGTCATATTTTTGCCGCATCGTGCTGCCTTTTAGCTAATCCTAAAATTAGGCAGAGTTGCTGGCAACCTTCTTAATGTCATTTCAAATGTACTGTAAGAGACTATTTGACCCTAAATAATTCTTCATATATCTCTTCCTTTCATGTAAGCTTAAAGTTCTACGTTTAGAGAGTGCCTTGCGGGGCCTAAGTGCATTCTCCCTGTCAAAATCCAACAGCTCCAGGAAGGATAAATGCTATAAGTAATACTCAGCAATTAAAGCGATGAATTTATCAGATTCCTTCCAAGCTGCCAGTGAGGTGGGAGCAGCTTTAGATGAAAATGAGAGTGGGAAGAATGGAATGATGCAGGGCCTGGGCGTGTGGAAAGCTTCCAGGAGCTGAGCACCTTAAGAAATGGTACCAGAGGAAAAAGTGATTCAGAGCACTGACCGCCCCCACCCCGCCCCCCTTTAAACCCGTGGTTGTAATCCTGGGTTCTACTGGAAACCAGGTTCTATCAAGGATTGGATTTGGAATGGAAACCTTCCTTCATGATTCTATAACATACACAATGTGCCTAGGACAGGGCCAGATGCATTTCTCACACAGCGTGGACGTGAGTTTCCTCCTCCTCTCTCTATTTGTAAACTATCCAAAATATAGGCCCACAATTTTAGCTTGTTTCTCCTTCATCTTTAATTACGTATTTAAATCAAGAGTTTTCCCCTGGGTCCCTTTTCAAGGATCATTTCCACAGGCTTGAAATTGGTCAGCTTCATCTGTATTCAATTTCTATTTCAACCACTTCCCTCTGTTTCTATCTCCTGTCACACCGTCATTCATGCTTTTGGTCCCTCTTGTAATTATCTTAGTTAATCATCATGCAACATAGATTGAATGCATTGAAAGGATGCTGTAAAGTTGTAATTCACAGCGTGAGGATATTCCAAATAACCACCAACGTGCTAGAAGGGACTCTGGGGTCAAGAGAAAAGAGCAGTGTTCCTTAACACACACAGCACTGGGGAAGGCCTCTTTTTTTTAAGTCAGTATTTTTCCCTTGGTATCTTCAAGCATTTTTTTTTCTCCAGCTTTTGGAACTTTTCAAAAGTATGTTTTCATACCAAAATATTGTGAATTTTTCAGTTCCTAAATGCTAATTAAGCGTGAACTGATTTCTCCTATTGAAATGAGGAAGTTGAAATAAAAGTCTTAGGAAACTGGTTTATAGGAAAAAGATATTCTAAAGCTCGCATTACACCTAAGCCTGCATTGAAAGTATGTAAGAAGATTTCACAATGTAATATGGAGTAAAACATAAAGATTAAAGGAAATGAAAAAGGGAATTACTCATACCAAACACAGCAGGCTCTGTAACCATAAGGACCTTACAATGGGAAAATATTGCAGGTGTAGATTAGTGTCCTTGATCAGCAAGATGAATGCAAGCCGCCCACAGTTAATACCCACGTGGCTATCACTCAGACAGCTACTCTGAGAACATTCTGGTTTGTCTCAGCAACCAGAGGAATGAGACCCCTCTATTAACCAAAAATCAGCAAGCAGAGAGGTGAATAACGCGCTCCAGTTGCACCATTCTCTCTTCTCACTCCACCTAAGTTTTGTTCACCTGGAAAAGTAGGGGAAAGACTTCCTTTATGCGCCGAGAGTCCCCTTTCCCTTTAGGGAGCTGCTACTTATAGAAATTGCCAGAATCTGATTGTGGAGAAGCCACTAGCCATCCTGTGGGTGACAGGATGCGTTTGCACATTAAGAACAGGCAGCAAAGCTATTAAAAGATATTAGCTGTCTAGATAAAGAACTAGGCCAGATATGGCCAATAGGTTTCAGATGCCAGCTAAGGTTGATTGCTAGTAGCTTCCTGGAGTGCTGGGCTGAGGAGGATTCTGAGTCTGTATCAGGGTTAGAGGCAAAGAATTCCGAGATGGGTTAGGTAGGGATATTAGGGAGGGGAGGAAGAGAGCTGAGGAAGAGGAATATGTGTTAGTTAATTGCCAGCTATTTCTTTGGGTCACGCACAAAGAGTAAGAGATATTGTCCCATATTCTAGTGCAGGAGAGTGAAGAATGCACAGGTACTGTAGGAAAGAACCCCACTTTGCAGAGCCACTGAGGGAGAGTCAGGCATCCATTTTTGGGCAACTGCCACTTGAGTTATAGTTTCCTTGGAGTAAATAGCAACATGGAAAGAAGATTGAAGAATACCAGAGAACTGTCAATAACCGAGAGAGAAATGACTATGACAACACAAAGATGTTCTCATTTTCTTATAGTACGGAAATAACCAGAGTGTTTTAGCACATTAATAGTGCTACTAATGTGAATGATATAGTGATATTGCCTTACATATGTATTTCTCCCAATTGCGAACAGCCTTATGTTAGTAAATTCCCACAAGAACCCCGTGAGCCTTACAGAGTTTAGTGACATTCCTAAGTAGTATAATCTACTATTAAAACATTAGGAAAGAGATTCCAGCTTATACATACTAATGTCAAATGCTGTGTTTTTTCCACCAAATTGGAAAATGCTCTCCACTGCCCACACTGGGAAATGATGTATCTGATCCCCAGAACACACTCTGGCTACAGTGAAGATTTCTAAATGTAGACTTAACCATTGTGCAGCATTGCAGCATTTGAAATAACTGAAATAAATGACACCAATTACTTGGATTCAGAAATGTTTGTCCTGATCAAGGAAGAGACCAGTTTAAATGTCAATGCTCAAGATGTTAAATCCCAAACATCCTTGCTAATTAAAGGTGCATTTCTCAGATTTCGTGCTCTATTAGCACCTAAAATAAGTTCCAGACTTGGTAAAACTCACCTCTTTTAATCCAGTGTAATTAAAATGGCAACTGAATGTGAAAAAGGGATTTTGAATAAAAATACTTAAGCTAAAAATTAGTGTTCTGAAGAATTGTTACTTGATCAAAGAATAATCTAGTGAATAATGATTTGAAGGATATGGTGATCGACTCAGCACATATAGATTTTTTTGAGAATAAGCAGAGAGAAAAGTACAAGAATAATATCTTCTTTAATGAATATGGATGATACACAAACAGAGACTGAAGAATGGAATATACATTTTGGAAAATCAGAGGATACATAACTAAATAAACTAAAATATTGACAGTAGCTGGCATTAGGACATGGGATGATTCTAACTTTTCTCTTTCTTCTCTCTATTATTACCTATTTACTAAATTCCTTTGGTTTCTACATCATGTCCATCTTCTCCAAGACACACATGTTGTTTTCTTTGTAGGTATGATATCATGAATCTGCAGTACACTGAAGCTAATCGCTATGACTATGTACATGTTGGAACTTGGCATGAAGGGGTGTTGAACATTGATGATTACAAAATCCAAATGAACAAGAGTGGAATGGTACGGTCTGTGTGCAGTGAGCCTTGCTTAAAGGGTCAAATTAAGGTAAGCCAGCCGCACATGCATTCTTGGACGGTGTCCATGAGGAGACCTCCTGCCTGGGCATAAGCAAAGAAAAACACAGACATTTTTCTTTGACCAGACTGTCCAGAAAGGGTGCACCAGGCGTACTGTTTCTGTCCTTGTGTTTAGCAAAAATGAGGAAGACAAAGAAAGATTGGGCAATGGAATAGGCAAACCACTGGGATATTTAGAATAGTCTTTATTTGAATCGTAATGATGAGCTGCAATCTTAAATACAATATAGAAAGCAAGGGGATTAATAATCAAATTAAAAATTAAGACAGAAGTAAACGCGGAAACCAAAGCCAATGATACTGCTTACTCATAGTTCTAGCTATTGTCAAAGAAAGCAGAAGCTGAACGATGCCAAATAAATGTATAACTAAAATAAAAGAAGCTGAAATGAGGTAACACAAAAGCATTGCTTACCACTTCTCTTTTCTCTACCAAGTTCTTTGAATTTTCCTGAAACTGGTATTTTCCAGCCAAGAGAGAGTCTTCACTTCTAATTATTCCCAGAAGTTTTTTTGTTTTGTTTTGTTTTGTTCCAGGTTGGGGCAAGTGAGTGATCATGATATTACTGTATATTTAAAACTAGAGTAAATAAACCTCATATACTGGACATTTGGCTGAATGGAGTAGAGAGAATTCTTGGTGAAGAAGACGTGGAAAGAGCACTCTCTGAATCCCATGCTATTTAGAAACCAGACTGGCTGAGGCACTAGGAAATGGAGCGTAGGGGAGTGATTGTGAACTGGCAGGAGTGTGGATTAAACGACCTAATAGGTCTTTCCCATCTCTAATTTTCTGTGACTCTTCTCTGGGAGCAGACAAGCCGTCAAGTAAATGTCACAAGGCACAGCTGGGGCTGGAATGTATACGGTGTGAGGCTTCTGCTCTCTCGCCACGTGGCCACGCTGCCACGCCATTCGCAGGAGCCGTGGAACCAGCCATGCGAGGGAGAGGCCCTGAGAAGTATACTTAGGGGCCTTTAGGGCAAGAGTCTAGTAGTGCTGGTACAGCAGCTGGAAAAGCTTTATCACTGCTGATCAAAGAATGTGGAGGATCTGGAACCTGCAACATCATTTAGCAGCTGAGAAGAGCTGTCTGGGTGGACTCAAGCTCTCAGTAGAATCCGTCACTTTGAGTGTGAAAAAAACTTCTGAGGCAACTCACCCTAGTTGCAAATGTCACTGCCTTCTCTGCAGATGTGATATTAAAAATATTTAATAATTGTCATGATAACCAACCAATCAGAATGAACTCCATTTTAGTGCTATGACAGGGTGCTGGAGGCCTCCTGCTATGCCTGCGGTTAATCCTTGAGTTGTTGTATCATGGGAAGATTTAGGTGAGGAATCTTACATGGATAGGGTAGTATGGGGCAATCAGGGGGCTTGGAGAGACACCATTAGTTTCCAACCAGTACAGAAGCATTTCAGTAGTGTAAAAACGACTCCAGGCAAACCATTGTGTACGGGCCATACGTCAGTGCTGCTTCTCCCCAAGAATCCATTTCTGATTCTTATCCAGATGGAATTTTTCACATGGGGCTGTCTGGTGGTATTAGGAATATATCCTCTGAAATTGAGAGGCCTAAAACTTCTCCTTGACTCTTACCACAGGATGCCAGACCAGTGGATTCTGGGTTGGTTATCTTCTCTGGATGGTAGGGAAAACCAGGGAGACCTGAAGTCATATGATTGGGACAGCCCAGAAGCCCTGGGCTTTATGCTCTCCTGTGACCCAAAGGGTGTCACATGTTAATCTCAGACCTCCTCCCCAGCATGGGTGGCAGCATTGAATCTTTAGTGCAGACAACTGCTGTGAAAAAGTTTATGAAACTACACAGTTTGGTTATTCAGAGTATAAGAAAAACAAATAAACAAACAAACAAATACAACCCTGGCAAGAGAAAACAAATCAATCTAAAGATACTCTGCACCCCAGCTCCCTTTCAGACTTCCCTCCTGTTACTCTGACTGCTGGCAGGCCATGAATGGGAGCTCACATGCCATGTGTAGTCCCATTTGTATACTCCAGAAGATAGACTTTCCCCCCACCCCCAAGTTCAGAGGAAAGGCTGTCTGCATGCATCTTTAAGCTAGACACTGAAGTATTTCTGGCATCACATTTGCATTACACCCATGCAGTGTTATCGAAGGAGATCCCAGAAATCTTTGCTGAGCCATTACAGAGCACTTGCTATAAATGCAAATCTCTTGGGGTCCAATTTTCATAGTACTGTGTACCCTGCAGGATAAAAGTTATGCCCATTCTCAATAACACCTGGAGTGGGGGTGAGGGGGGATGTTTGTTTGTTTCCCATAAGCACCACGGGAGGTATGGAAACAAATGAAATCTGAATCCCATTTACCAAATAATAGCATTTATATTCTTACATCGTCAATTTGCCATCTACCAGGTTCAGGATGCAGAGCCAGGTCTCTCAGTAGCCACTACAGAGACTGGAGGGAAGCAACTTAAAAGGTGATTGTAGGACTTGCACTTGTATTAACTGAGAAACATAGCCTTTAGGAAAGGATTATTCACTTTAAATGTCAAATGCCACTTAAAATGTTGAAATAACCATTTGACTTCTTTTGTGATAACCCATAAAACTTTCTTATGGTAATTTCCTTTGAAGTAGTTAAAAGTCCAGTTTTCTTATGTTATTGATTTTAGAAATATAAATATAATATCTTATAATATTTTATGGAGGAGAAATTGATTTCAGTCATACCACAAACAGTGGTAAATAAAATCAAACTTTTATTGTTGTGTCTTATATTAGTCAGGTTTCAGTCAGGAAAGAAAGAACCCATGCCAGGTGGTTCAACAGAGGAAATTTAAGGTAAAAAACTGGTTATAAAAGTAAAAGGGGGGCTTCCCTGGTGGCGCAGTGGTTGAGAGTCCGCCTGCCGATGCAGGGGACAAGGGTTCGTGCCCCGGTCCGGGAAGATCCCACATGCCGCGGAGCGGCTGGGCCCGTGAGCCATGGCCTCTGAGCCTGCGCGTCCGGAGCCTGTGCTCCACAATGGGAGAGGCCACAGCAGTGAGAGTCCCGCGTACCACAAAAAAAAAAAAAAAAAAAAGTAAAAAGGGGCAATGAGGCAACTCAGAGATGAGCAGCAGTAGGAATCATTCCCACCTCTGGGCTAGAGGGACACAGGGAAGGTCACAGATACTACCTGAGACACCTCCTGAGGTGGGAGGGGAGGATACCTTGATACGAGGCTTCTCCTCTCTCCGGCTCTTAGTCTCCCATTAGGTCCTTCCATTCTGCCAACTGTATGGAGAAGACGCTGGAAAGAGAGCCTGAGCAATGTAGTGCGCAGCTACTTAGCTCAGGTTACCTTGAACCCTGAAAGCTAAGCAAGGTTAAGTGCTAATGCATTACTGGGAGATACAATCCCAGGGAAGCAAGAGTGAGAGGAAAAGGGAAGGGAGGCGTAGAAGCATGGCGGAACACCTCTACCACTAAGGTGAAGCATCACTGGGCAGGATGCTGCCTCACTGAGCACAGCTCAGCCTCACGGAGGTCTCTGGACAGGCTGCTCGGACTGCCTGTTGGAGCAAGGAAGGGAGAAAAATGTATGCACTCCTGCCATTCTATTTTCTGCTTCCTGTGGTCAGTGTTTGCTCACAGGAAGTGACATCATCTGACCCCTTTAGGCAGCTGCTGGGGAAGCCAGTGTCCATGTCCTGCTATGTGGACCTTCTTTGAATTTGGAAGCAGCAGGGGGAGAAGTCTCTGTGGGTCTTACACAGTCTGGTCTGGGCTCCTGCTGTGCCAAGGAGGCAGTTCTAGAACCCAGTGCCTCCTCCGGGGGAGAGAGAGTCACCCGGAGATGCCAGAAGATGACACAGTAGTGGTAGGCTCTGAGGTAGGAGTTGCAGAAGCATCCAGAACCGTCAAGAGCCAGGGGCCAAGGGCCTAAGAGACAGGTCAGGCAAAAAGAATTTGAGGCAGCACGTAAACTATGGACAATGGATCTGCAAGCAAACAGCAAGGGCCTGGCACTAGTATTGGTCTCCCATACCAAGCCTGCTGCTATTTTCCTTGGTGTGGGGAGGGCAGGAAAGAGGTAAGAAGGGGTGGGAAGGCAAGGGGGAGAAAGTGAAAGAAAGGAGAAGGGAGGCAATAGAGATCGGGAACTAACATTCATCAGGCATATTCTCGTCCAAGTACAAGAATGGATGACATCGTTTCAATTATTCCTTAAAACAACACTTTTAAAGCAGATATTATCACCCCATTTTATGGATGAGAAGTCAGAGGCCCAGAGGGCTTGAATCACTTGCCCCAAGCTTTCTCAGCTAGTGGTTAAGAAATGCCGAGCTGAGCTTGGAGCCAGTCCAAAGCTCTTATCAACCCACAGCCACATGTTGTTCAACCATCTTTCATTATGTGAACTGGCATATTTCCTGCAAATGCAAGTTTCAGTTGCTAAAGCTGATTTTCTTAATAGTTTACAACGAAATTAAAAATAGAGATCCACTTTAAAATTGCTGAGGGAACAGAATCTAGAACTAAGCAGGCAATAAATATTAGTGAAGGTGGTCGGGAGGGTCTGACAGAGATGGGGAAACCGGCAGAGAATCCCAGGGAAAGGGTCCTGGGGATTGCTTTCATTCGCCTCCTATTCTTTCTTTTCCCCTCTCTTCTCTTCTAGTTTTCTCTTCTGTTTAGTTCGTTTTTGGATTCTTTACTCCAAGATGATGGTTTGAGTCTGGGACTTTAGGCATGGAAAGTAGAAATCACTACTTCCCCCCTTCTCACCTGGCCTATCAAGATAGAATTATGGAGACCATATTATAAATGGCTCTTCATTACACATGCCATATTGTCGTATAGTAAAATACACCCTAGATATGTGGAGAAAAGCCCAGATACACATATTTTTACAAACTATATATTTCAGAATTGAGTTAACTATTTTTTCCCTGAACCATCTGAACTGAGGTGCAGATATCATGAAACTTCATACCTCAGCTTTTGTCTTCTAAGCATAAGGGCAATTCTCACATGGCCAGAAGACCAGCTAAGAAAGTTAGCAATAACATCACCAACCACAGCTGTCCTGTTCACCTCAACTTCCCCTTTTTGTGAATCAAAACGAACTACCCATTGAACTTGTTCATAGTTAATGCAACCATTTTGGCAACCAGTGAAACAATGACATAGTTCCTTCATTATGTAATATTTTCTAAATTCCACTGCAGGATGGCAGGTTCTCAACAAAAATTGTCCACAGGAATATCAAAATTCCTTATCTGAGAAGCTTATGATTATATAATGATGATGTGATCTGCCCCAGCTACTAAAAACATACGGGCTACAATTTTGAAAAAAGTTAAAGACAAAATACTGGGCTCCTTTTTGTATTTTATTATGTATGTGAAAGCATGAAATTATTATAGTGTCTCTGGATGAGATAAAACTTTGCAAGCACTGGTCATAATGAGAAATTCTATGGAATCATCATTAATTTATTCACAGCCACTCTGAGTAATACCTACACCTTCACCTCTCATGCTTTGACCAGTGTTTAAGATGGTCTCCTGGTTACTGAACTTTTTGGTGATCACCTTAGCCTCAGATCTAGCTTGTCTGCCACTTCTGGGGACAGGTGCTGATAGGACCTGCTGCTGAATCACAATGACACCGGGCAGAGAAGGAACGCAGCAGAGCTGTTTTGTCTTGCAGGTGGCAGTGGCCAAAGCAGGGCTCATTTTCTGTTTTAAGTAAATATTTATTGAAGTATAACACACATACAGGAAAGTAGAGAAGGAAGGCAATAGCATGAGTACACATTGGACTCTTACTTCTGGGTCTTTTCTTTAGCTGATCCCAATGCCTGGAACTCTCTTCCACCAGATATATTCAGGACTTACTCCCTTTCCCTCTCTCAAGTCTTTACTCAAATGGCATATCTTTGTGAAGCCTTACCTGACCACCATATGCAAAATTGCAATCCCCAATTCCACGTGCCTCCCTATCAAGACTGGGACTGAGATGAGGCAAGTGAAGAACTTAGGGCACAGACCCTAAAGTGGCCCCCCATCAACATCCTGCAAGTGCAGGGTGGGTATGTACACAACGCTGAGGGTTTTAAGGGCCTCTTTAAGTCTGGTCCCTAGGCACTAGGCTTGCCTCACCTTGGTCCCTGCCCTGAACCCTATTCCTCTTTCTTGCTGTAGTTTTCTCAAAGCCCTTTTCTAGGATGGCGCTCCTCAAAGATGGGGATATGATCTGTTTTATTCACTGATTGTGAATGCATAATGTGAATGAATGAATGGATGAATGATTGCATGCATATGCCCTGCATAAGCATTTCATTCCTCCTTCTAGCAGTGTACGTATTACATTATGTCAGATTTTGAGCTTCTTAACCTCAGTGATCATCAGGTCTTTTCATTTATTTGTCCGCATGCATAGCACCATGTTTGGCACACTGGGCCACTAAATAAATGTTGGTTAAGTAAATATATATCTGCCAACTTCTGAGATATAATTTTGGTTCTCAGCATAACATGCCATCATTCTGACAGCTGTTTTTACACAAGGAAGAGCTTAGTTCTTGAAAATAACTGGTGATAATGTGCCTGAGGTTTGCACAAGTTACTGATCCCCTCTGCAGCTGTTTCTTCATCTGCAAAATGTAAATAATTAACTTCACACCATGGAGTCGTTGTGAGGTTTAGTGTAATTCTGTACAGAGGGCCTTGCACATGGTCTTGTTCAATGTATGCCCATTTTTGTGATCATATTCTATTCCTATATGATTTTTGTTACATTTCCCCTGTAATAAATTACTATGTAGGGATTTTCCTAAACTGATCTTTTTCTATAATTCTTTCAAGGCTCTCTTCAATTTCCTTCTATTTTTTATTCTCTTTGAATTCTTCATTTTCATTTCTTTTGCTTATGTAATATTCCATATTATTTCCCTCTTTTCTTTCACATACATTATTGAGTAATTATTGAAAAATTAATATGTACCAATAACTATGCTAGCACTGTGAAAGCAAAAGAAACTTAAACATGGCCCCTTCCTTTGAGGAACTCATGGTGTAGCTGGAAAAAATTGTATCAGCAATTAGAGTCCATTGTTGCCCAAGCTCTCATGCTGGGTGCCATGGGGACACAGGAGGGTAGGACTAGCCCTTCTCTCCCTCAGCTGATTTTCCTACAGTCCTAATTAGGTAGGACCAGTGTCTTTATTCTGTTTAGTCCTCCAGGCATTTCCCTTCTGAAGCAAATTTCTCTGTTTCCTTTGATTTATCATTACTTTTCCTTCATTATATTTTCTCGATGCTGTTTTCTTTCTTTTGTCCTTTTTCTAAACAAAGCCTAAATTTAAAAAATCCATTTCAAGTTACTTCAGAAACGTAGTTGTAAAGTTAACACTTGATTTCCTATGTCATAAATACTTTAAGACTCCTACAGTGTATATGGAATTGAATCATAACCTTGTGTGAAGCAGCAGGTCATCTAGTCTTACTAACAATAAACAGAGCACCATGTACACAGGATGTAAAAGGAATCAAAACAGTCCCTGTGTCTTGGGAAGTCTTGGTCTTTCAAGCGCAATTTCAGAGAAATATCAAATCTCTTATCATGACTCAGAGCTGTCATAAAAAGTGTTTTATGGTGACAAAAATGAGACAATACATTATTCAGTTATTGAGTGTATACTCCATGCAAAAGAAATATCAGTTAGTATAAAAATAATTTAAAATATCAATACCTGTGATATGGGGGCGATTAAAACGTAGAGACAATAATTTAAGAATTTTTTAAAAAGTATCTGAATGAAACATATCTACCATATACATGTGAAACAACTAGAGGACAAAAGCTAACTAACTTGTGGTAATAAACTACCAAGTATATTTTAATTATAGAGAATTCCAAATAAGGTAGTGTTTCAAAGGGCTCACTGCACCAGAAGTACTTCCTGGAGCATGTGTCAGGACTCGAAAGTAGTGACATAGATGGGCTGATGGAGGAAAGATGATATTCTAAATGGAAAGGAATATCCTTTCTTTTATTAAAATATATTTATTTATTTATTGTTGCATGTGAAAACCATGGATTAAGCAACACACACACACTCTCTCTTTTGTCCTTCTTAAAATCTATTCTCTAAACAGCAGCCATAATAATCCTTGTAGAAAGCAAGTCAGATGGAAAGCAAATTAGATGATGTATCTGCCCTACTTGAAACCTCTCTCCAAAACAAACAATTATGTGGACATTAATGAGGATGTAAGCAGGGGATGGCACAGAGGCTGCCTTCCTTGTTTGGTGGACTTATGTAAGAGATTATTAACAGTCAAACTTAGGTGCAGAAACAAGGACCGGGGACTAAGTGAATCACTGACCAAAGAGCTTATATTTCAAAGGTATTAGAAAAGGGAGACACTGACATTCCTTGAGTGGCCGAATTACATTTTTAAAAAAGATTCAACTCAACACTCGTTCATTGGCCAGCTACTGTGTGTTCTTGGTACATTTATTGATGACTATGATCTGAAAACAATGAAAGTATGGCATGATTCCCTTCTCTTGAGGAGCCCACAGGCCATCAAGATGATCTTGGCAGCTGTGTGCATGTAACTCTGGAGTGAGAAGTAATTAGAGGCACGTTATATGACTAGGAGACAGGGACCAGAATTCAGCTTTCTGAGTCTAGAGGGGTGGCTGAGAGATAGAAAAGACAAATCCCATATTTTAGACATTGTATGGCAAAAGTGCACATATTTGGTGGCTGAATAAGAAGTAATAAAAAAAAACTCCATTTGAGCAGTTCCTTTTTCATTATTTATTAGAGGTATAAGCCAATCACTTATTCATTCATTTATTCAGTCATTTAAAGGCTAATTTTAAATACTTTCCATGTGCCAGTTACTCATAGGATCTACCTTTCACCAGTCATTCTGCATAAATAAATTGTTTAGCATTATTATCTTTTGAAATTGTCTCATTCATAGTATTCATTTTATAGTTAGGAAAAAGATAAAGCTGACTGAAGAGATATACACTATTTTGTACTTCTTATACTCATTAAAGTAAAAAGCAGTACTCATTTATTCAATTTTTCTCATGGCACTTAGAAAAATTTATAATTTGGAATATCGATTTCTCATGCTTATTCTGAGGATAAGTGTGAATTTTTCAAAAAGACTTAATCTGAGTCTACTTTCTAAAGTTATTTGAAAGTAAAAGAAGAAAAAGGAAACCTTTTACAGTTTCTGAAAATATAATGTCATTTGATATTTTTCATGTAATTCTAAAATAGTGGTATAAATTTCGACCGGATTTGCAAGAAGATAATTTTATTTTCACAAAGGATAGAGTTTGTATGATTTTAAGGTATGGCAATATCTACAGTTTAATTTCTGACTTTACATATGAGAACATTTGATTATGTCGAATGTGTTAGGGAGGGACCTCTGTTTCTAGCCATGAGGGAGTAACAGAGTACAGACTTTGTCTTCTGCTGTAAACAACCAGAAAACTTGACACAATATATGAAATAACTGTGTTCAGACATTGGAAAACAGTGCATGACCTTGAATTCAAGGAATTGAAAGGAAACAAACAAGGTGAACCCTAAAATCACTCTGGCTTTCTGCCTGGAGGCAATTTCCTAGCTGTTGTTTAGGGAGAAAGAACACAAACAGAGCTTGGCTATCTTGATAATTTAAGAAGACAGAAATCAGAGTTTAAGAAGGCCAAGGCAGCCAGAATTTGTAGTGCAGAGGAAGGAAGAGGATGGATCTATGCAGAAAAAGGGTCCCAGAAGTTGGCATATGAGTTTTCATGAGTGTTTGACTGAATCTGTATGAGCAGGGTAGAATTCAGAATGTCCAGGTAAAGAACAATTAGTGGGAAGCTGGATTCCCAGAGGTCACACAAGGCCAAGAATTGTCCCAGTTTCTACAAGCCCTAGTGGAGATGCTTTGCTGAATACACAAAGAGTTAAGTAGAGATCCCAGCAGGGTCATAGTTTATAATGAGGCTAAACTATTCCTAGAGTAGAGACTATTCTAGACTTGCCCTAATAAATGAAAAACAAGACTCAAGCCTGAGCCACAGGTGACTTAGCTGCCTGCTAGAACAAAGGCCAATACTACTTCAAGAGAAAAATCCAGCACTCTACACCTTATGTCCAGCATCTGGTTAAAAAATTTTAGACATGTGACAAAGCGAGAAAATGTGACACATTACCTGAAGGAAAAGCAAGCAATAGAAACAGTCCCAGATAGTATATTGATGATGGAATTAGAAGTCAAATTAAAATACCTACTGTAAATACATATGAAAGGATTTAAAAGAAAACGTGCATATCGCGAGAAGACACATGGAAATATAAGAACGTAAAATAGAATTTATATAATGAAAACCAAAGTATACTAGAAATAATTTTTTAATGGATGGGATTAACAGCATATTAGACATTATGAAAGTACAAATCAAGGAACTTACAACAACATAAAAAGAAAAATGTATTTTTACTTTTCTAAGAATTATTAATACATATTAATATACATGATGATATGATTCAGCTGTTTAGTTCCTTTTATAAAAGAAATTATTATTGAAAAGCTTCCAAATCCAGCATGGAATGAACTGAAATTCACATCTGAACTCTGGTACAATAAGGTATATCCCAATCCATGTATTTAAAGTTCCTCGACATATACGATTTTTTGAAAAGTTACTTTTCTAAAAAAATCATAGTTTGAAAGCAAGTCCTCATCTGAAAAAAAAAATGTCTTTCTGGAGAAGCGATCTGTAAGGCATATGAAATATTGCTATGTTGTAGGTCATACGGAAAGGAGAAGTCAGCTGCTGCTGGATTTGCACTGCCTGCAAAGAGAATGAATATGTGCAAGATGAATTCACCTGCAAAGCTTGTGACTTGGGATGGTGGCCCAATGCAGATCTAACAGGTAGGAGCTGCCTCACTTGTAAGCCCTGTCCCTGACTGTTTACCTTTCCAATGTGCCTGTTATTTAAAATGATAGTGATTATCTCATGTCTTTTTCAATGTTTATTTACATTGTTACTGCTCATGTCAAAGTGTACACATAAACCTCTTATACAATTTCCGTAATCTATATTAAAAGTTCATTTAAATATAAAAGTGTATTCAAAGGTTATTCTTATATACCAGTTGTTCCTGTTTTTCTTTTTAAAAATTTTATCTGAAGATATTTCTAGTCACCTGAATTTATATTTGCAAATATTTCTTGAACATCTATATATGAGGCACTATTGCAGGGCGTAAAGGTACAAAAATAAGTGAAACACAGCCCCAGCTTTATTTACTTAAAATATATCAGGGAAGAAACATGTAAAAGTATAAAATAAAATAGTTATTACTACAATAGAGATATTTATAAACTACTGTAAAGTTTGTTAGGCAGATAAGGAGATGAAAGAAATTCCAGACGGAAAGCAGAACATGGGAAACATGAAAGCATGTAATACATTTGGAGAAAACCATGGAACAAGTATATGGGGTTGTTTGGTAAATGCAAGGCCTAGTAGATACGTGGTCAGAAATGAGACTGGATGAGTACCCTGGCAGCAAATGGTAAGGAGCTTCTGTAGGACCTTTTTATAAATGTTTGGATTTGGGCTTTAAGCACAGGAGAACCGCTGAAGAATTTAAAGTGGTGAATAACATCATGATATCTGTGTCTCAGAAAGATGACCCTGGAGGTAGTATGGAGGAGAGTAGTGAGCCTAGACTAAAAATAGAGAGAAGTTAGGAAGCTATTATGTTGGTCCAAGTGAGTAAATTCAAAGGGTGTGAACTAGGGCAGCTGCTACAGCAATGGAGAGGAATAAATGAATGCAAGAGATGATTGACTCATAAAATCAATGGGACTCCTGTGGATGGATTACATGAGTTTATAAGCTTCCCAAGAGCAATGTTCAGGTATGAGTTTTGATTTCCAAAGACCCTGGTATGAGTTCACAGATGAGAGGTGTTTCACAGTTACTTTTCAAAATTTTTAAAAGTGATAAAGCTATAGAAACTTTGTCTTTGAGTTCATGGAGACCTTGTCATCTGAGTAATGCAATCCCTCATTTTAGAACGACAAAGCTGAGGCCTAGAGAGGTGTACTTGTGTGCCCAAGGTCACGCAACTAGTTAGAAGCAGGTCGTAGTTCATTGACTGCTGATCCTATGCCTCCCTGTGTGCTGCTGATAATCGTTAGGGTAACATTCATGATTGCTGTTTACTTTTTGACTTGTTCTCAAATAAGAATACGAAACTAAGAAATTGTGTGGCTTATTCAACGGGCATCAAAAATGGCTGGCTGAGTAGAATCAGGTCACATAATTAAAATTATACTTTGTAAGTGAGAGACCTTGTAAAATGTTAACCCTGTTAGAAAATAGACTATCAGAAAGCTTTTAGAAATCACCTGGTACAAAGGCCATTTTTAAATGAAAAGAAATTAGATCAGAATATTTTTGAAGGTACAAACTATACCTCACCTGTTTCTTTATTCTCTAGCTGAAAACTGGTTTTCAACTTCAATGTGCCTAAAAATTACCTGGGAATTACCCATCTACAGAGATTCCCATTCACTATTTCTGAGACAAGACCCAGCAGATTCTGAAGCACTTAGTCCCTGTTCCATCCCTTGAGAAACATTACTCTCTGGCTCATAGCCTGATGCCTTGAACATAATTGCTGCCTGATAAATATTTGTTCTATTGAGAGAATTAGAAAGAAGAAGGGACTCACCCAAGTTCATCTACATCAATACAGATCCTCAGTAGGAGAAGCCACCACTAGAATCTAGGGGTTTTTGTCCCTGGGTCTAATGCCCTTTCACTATGCATTTATCTCATGGTTGCATGCAATGGACTGACTTGGAAAAGCTTTTCCAACCTCATTCTGGACACAGGCCTCCTTTCCCACTTGTACTGTGTCTCTTTTCACAACTTTACCCTCCTTTGTAGTGTGTGCTTCCTGCCGGTCCTTTTCATCTTGAGAAAGCCGTCCCCTTAGATCACCATTGTGCTTGAGAACTGGGCTTGACTTCAGAGTCAGCCCTCAGCTATTTGACTGAGACCACAACTGACCAGGAAGAGGCTCAAAGACAAAACCATCACCTTTCTAAGGTTAATCTTAAACGTCAGAAGTCCTGGCTTTGAGGTACAGGAGTTTTCCTCTTGTCTACACTTTTGGGGCTTCCTCCAACTTTTCCTACTGCTTCATCTTCCCTTTAAATGGGGGCTTATCTCATACATGATACAGAACTTCTATCCAACTTTAAAACATTAAAATACAAAAAAAAATTAAAGATCTAATATGTTATAATAATGGAACTCAAAGTCATATGTTTTATTCCCTAGAGATCTTTCACTGTGGATATATTGTCTGCCCACTGCCAAATTATCACCGTCATTGATTAAGCCTCTTTGACTTAGTAAACTATTAAAAAAATCCTCCTTGATTATAAATAGGTGAATTTTAATGCAGTTATCGTTCTAGAGAATTTAATCTACTATCATCCATCATATGTGTAAAAATCACTTTAACATTCAAATGAGTTGAGCAAAGTAACAGCTCAGACCGCCTTTATCTGATAACAACAGGCAAGTGGCTACTTTCGGATCATGTATCCAAATTATGTTGTAAGTCTTATACTTAAGGTCTTTCAGAATATGCATCTCTCGTACTCATTTATACTTTTTTTTTAACGTCTTTATTGGAGTATAATTGCTTTACACTGTTGTGTTTGTTGCTGCTATATAACAAAGTGAATCAGCTATACGTATACATATATCCCCATATCCTCTCCCTCTTGCATCTCCCTCCCACCCTCCCTATCCCACCCCTCTAGGTGGTCACAAAACACTGAGCTGATCTCCCTGTGCTATGCAGCTGCTTCTCACCAGCTATTTTACATTTGGTAGTGTATGTATGTCCGTGCCACTCTCTCACTTCATCCCAGCTTACCCTTCCCCCTCCCCGTGTCCTCAAGTCCATTCTCTACGTCTGAGTCTTTATTCCTGTCCTGCCCCTAGGTTCTTCATAACCGTGTTTTTTTTTTAGATTCCATATATATGTGTTAGCATACGGAAATGGATAAAGAAGATGTGGTACATATATACAATGGAATATTATTCAGCTATACTTAGTTTTAATGACACCTACTGTTTCTGCATCCCTTCCAGTCTTACACATGAATGGAAAATGAGATCTAATTTGCCACTTACTTGGTGCCATGTCAGGCTCAGAGCAAGGGCGCAGTACATGGCAATGTGTTTTTGATTGTTGCCATAGTAGCAATAGTTGTGAAAAGAGAAAACTCACAGAGAGAGAATACAAAAAAATCAGTAAAAATATTCAGAGGAGTATATGCATTGCCTTTAAGTAGGTATTTTATTTTCATGGGTAGATTTTTTTGACTGAATTTTAGTTAAAATGAGAAATCATTCTCTTTGGAAAATAGTGTTTTTTACTGAAGGTGAAGTTTGTTTAAAATATGCTTAAAATCATTTTATGTGATAGCTACTTTTCTTATATGCTTCAAAGACTCTGATATTAATGAATAAAAACATGTTAGTGAGTTTTTGTTTTCATTAGAATATGTTATTTTTTGGCTATGAAGAAAAATATTGTATATTTCTTAGAGGAAGTGACTTCTGAAGCTGTTTTAATAAATTTTTCATATTTTCTTCTTGGGAATATGCACATTTTAATTCAGCATTTAAATTTCACACTTTACTTTTTATGATGCATAAACAGGGATGTCTTCTGCCATGATATACAACTTGACAGTAGTTTAACAATCTATGGGCCAATTATATGTAATCCAATGCTACTTACTCCTTTTAAAAAGTCAAACAGTATAAAATAATTCCTCAGAAAGTCAGACTACACTAAATCTCATCAATAAAAAATAGAAAATACTGTTATAGAGATTAACTTTTTAGCTATTTTTCCCCATCCCACAGTTACTGCCACCTCTCATATTATCTACTCATTTATTCACTTTTATATTATACACTACCACCTACTTCATGCCAGGTATTTTTTTTTTTTTTGAGAAACTGGGACATGTGGGTGAATGAAACAAGGTTTATATCCTGGAAGAGAAGCTTCATATGAAACCAGACATGTAAACAGGTAATTATAAGCCTTGCAACAGGAGTATGTACAAAATTTTTTGTAAGTACAGAGAAAAAAAGCAATCATTTTTCCCTGGGAAGAGAAAAATCTTCACAGAGGAAGGGACATTGAGTTAAACATTAAATTATTAATTTCACCTTGTAGGTAATTTATATTAATGTAATAATGTTAAAGAAAGCATTTCAATGAAGCCTTATGCAATCATGAAGTACTATTGTAAATGTTATTAAATGCCCCAACACACTTTAGGTAGAATAATTGTGGCCTATCTTTATTTCTTGGTTCATATTAAATTTGTCTTTACCTAATTGGAAAGAAGTCAGATATTAAATTTTAGCCTCCTCCAATGCTTTTGGATCTTACTAGTGAGCCAATGTTTGTTTCAAAAATTAGGAGTGACCCATTGCCCTCAGATCAGAGTTATTACCACTTCTCTTTTTGCTCAGTAGTTTGTAGTCTGCTTGGAGGAAACAGACTTGTCCAATGGTTCTGGATTGTGTAGGGTAACTCTAACGATAGACACTGCCAGGTCCTTAAGTTCTCTGTGCTTTAGATATAGTATGCACAACTCCCATTAAAGTCTTCTCCTTTTGGGTGCTGGGGGTCAGGTAGGCTCAGGACACTCACTCTTTACCACTGGTTGAACTTAACCGCCATCCCTTCTAGTCTTGGAATACCCAAACACACTTGGGGGTGGGGCAACTCTTCTCTTTAAACCTCAAAACAGGACAAATAAGTACATTACATCACATATATGAACAATATGGATATTTTGTCTAATTCTCACAAGATAGCAAAGCTAGCACTTCTCAAATTTAGGGTGTCTTAAAAAATAAAAGGAAAGGAAAGGAAAGAATAAAAAACAACTTTTAAGAAGCTTATTCAAAATGTAAGTGATCAGTCCCAATCCCCAGGTGATTCTGTTTTGGATGGTACTGGATTGGCCTTGAAAACTTTGGTTTCCACATGGGGAAAATAATCTAGGATCTTCACACGAGATAAAGTAATCCTAGTGGTGATGTAGGTATATTGCTTTGGGGTGTTGTTATGACAAACTGCTACTGTTACAACACAAGAATATTTATACTTCTATCATAAGGATGTTTTTCTTCATTTGTCTATAGTACACTGCATAGGATAGGCTTAATTTAAAACTAGACTTGGAAGACTCTATGATTATCTGTTGAGATGGCTGAGTATCAGTCTTTGGTTTCTGGCTACATTAAGGGCACTGGGATTTATGATATACAGTTTAAAGTTTAAAACTCCACTGATGACAACCAAAGTCAGTTCATTTACTGATGGATTTCCCCTGGCATATTTTATTAGACAGGTTGTCTTGGCTCTATGACTTGAGGGTCATAAAAGACTTCACTGAGAACTTCTATCTTGAGCTGTCTCAAAACCAGTGTTCATTGTGCAGATTTTGGTAGCTCAATCCACAGATGAAGTATGTCCGTGTAGGAATAAGGGTCCTAGAGAGCTTGCACCTGGATACCTCTTGATCCCTGGCTGCTAAACTGAACTTTCTCTTACTGTACTTTACTTTTTGCCTTTAAATGAAAACATTACATAAGCATGTTCTGTGAGTCTTCTGAATTCTTTCAAATATTTGAACTTGTGAAATATTTGCATATACAAAGCTTATTGTTATAACATACTTAACAATAGCTTGATATAATTGAATTACTGAGTTAGAGTAATGAATGTCTCTAACAAAACCCAGGTTTAGGCAAGTCCTTATTACTAGTGTGGAGAACATTAAAGACAAACTCAGGTTTGTATAGCTTTTATCAATAAAGTAGAAAAGTATGAATAAGCAAGAACATTCAAAGGAGAGTGTGATATATATAAGAATCTTAAGATAATCTTGCACAGAAGACCACTGGGTAGTCATCAGCTTGCTTCAAGTTCCTTGGGTTAACAGTTAACTTTCATGAGCCTTCAGCTTCTGGAGGCTCTCTGCAAACCTCAGTTTAAACTCACTAAGGGATGTTACCTTCAGCAGTATTAAGGTTCCCTTCTACTTGTCCAGAGGTTTGGGAATGAAGACAGCCTTATATAATTTAAATTCATGAATAAATGTTCTGATGAAAAGTTCCCATATCACTAGATTGGTAAGTTGGAACATGCTTGCTAAGACTACACATCTGATCATATTTTTGCCATTATAAGTATTGTGGCTTTTCAATAGGAGAATGCTTCCACCCATTCAGAAGATAAATACACTATTTAAACTAGTATATATCTATAAACCATAGAAGGAGACAACTGTATGCAATGCATGTGGAGTTACTCAAAGGATTCTTTTGCAATTGTATCAGTCAGTGCCCCCGACCTTTACAGTTTTTCCAGATTAATTTAATTACAAATGAAGCATGAACTGGCCACATCTGCTATCCTGGGAATGTTTTCCCACTAGTGTTTAATTTTGTGGCCAATTTGTTTCTACTGAAATGAGTTCTTTCACTTTTTCCATCAGAATTTTATCTAGTGTATGTTGGATATTTCATCTGGTGCTACGAGATAGCCATCTGGTTTTGCCAGAATTATCCTTATGCATCTTACAACACAATCATTCTGGTATTTCTTTTAAGAATCTCTTTTCTGGCTAGAGTTTGTGTACCTACAATTGAATTCTTGAACTTCTCCATGGATTTGTTATTATTGATAAGTTATTTGTTGTTCTATATGAGACTCTGTAAGGACTCTTAGAGCAGTCTGTTTAGCATGATTGTCTCTAAACTATTTCCGTTATCTTTCACAGTGCTAGAACGGTATTAGCTTTTATAGTACCTGCAGGTCTCATCCTTTATGGCAGCAATTATTTTATATACCACCAACACATCAAGAAATTACTTATCCTTAGGCAAGGAGACTAAGCATTGGCTATAGAACTAAGAGGTTGGGTAAATTTGCTTTTAATGGGTAAATTTGTTATATATTGCTGTGTAACAAATTACCCCTAAACAAATTACCCCCAAACTTAGTAGCTTACAGTGACACACATTTATTATCTCACAGTTTCTGTGGGTCAGAAACGCACAGTATAGCTGAGTTCTCTGCTTCATGATCTTTCACAAAGCTAAAATCAAACTGTCAGCTAGGGATGGGGTCTAGTCTGAAGCCTTGATTGTGGAAGGGTGCACTTCCAAACTCACTTAGTTATTGGCAGGATATAATCCTCAAAAGATTGTTGAATTGAGGGCTTCAGCTTTCTTTTTATTTTTTTAGCTGATTATTGCATGGGGACTGTTCTCGGTCCCTTGCCATGTGGACCTTAGCAGCATAGGAGGTTGCTTCATCAGAGCCAGCAAGAGAGTCTGAGTTTGCTACTAAGATGGAAATTATCTTATGTAACCCAATCACAGGAGGGGCATCGCATCAACTTTGCTATATTCTATAAAAAATAAACAAGTTATAGGCCTAGTTCATACTCAAGGAGAGAGTATTATACAAGGACGTGAATCCCAGGATGTGGGGATTATTCGGAACCATTTTGGAAGATGCCTACCACAATGAACAATGGTTTTTTGACATTGCTATGCTGTTAATACATATAGATCATGGTGTAGCATTTTCACATTTATACAAAAAAGAAAGATTTGTGATGATCTAGGTATCTATGATAATCTGTATACTTATGTGCTCTGTTTCAATCCATCTTCCTATTTCTGTGGAGTCTTTCATCCATAAGAATTCTGAAACAAAAACTGTTACTTGGATAATGTCTTAAATTATACATAGTATAGGTATTTTCATGACTAAATCAGATATAATTTGATCAGGTGTAAGAATTATAGCACATCTTGTCTGGCAGTAAATCCTGTGTGTTAAAATTGTGTGTGTCACCAAGAATAATGTATTCTTATAATAATAGTCTCAAAGTCCCAGTTATATGTTGGAGCATAGGATTATCAAAGATTTTCGCTATTTGAGTGGTTTTATTAAACCAAGGTATTTGATGTTCTATTAATAGTGAGACGATTAGTAGACATAAAGGCATCTATATCAATAAGGAAGAGATATTGCTTCCCCTGGGAGTTCAGAGAACAGACAGGGAGTTCTTGGATGCCAATGTCTCCCCTGGAGTTAAGTCATTAGACAGATTTTAGGTAGTTATCCTGAGTTTTACTAATATGGGGTAATGGTTCTTTAAATTACACTTTTATTTGTGATAGCTATAGGTTTTCTTATCTATAGGTTCCCAAATCACAGAGAGTAGAGGCCCTTTTAGACGTCTTACCTAAAGATCCATGATTATATTGATTTCTTGTTTATTTACTATATAACTCTACCTGGAAATGTCTAGTCACATATTAGATATTTTCTAACTTGGTAATTTTAAATTTTAACATTTATTTTTCTGTTTGATGGCCCTAATTCAGGTCTGAGCCCGTTTGTAGAGAGGCTATAGTCCTTGTTATGTCAGTTATTGAGTCTACCCCAGAATTGTTTGAAGGTTTCCTAAAATCTATCTTCCATCCTTAATTTGAATCTTTATTGAAAAAAAAACGTCTGAAATTGCTTTATGTAATGCATTTTCTATTTTTATTTTTTAAATGTTACACCACTGGTTTATTTAAATCTTCCCTTTTGTAATGTGCTGCTTTTTAAATATTTTCCTACATGAGGCTAACAATTAATTGATTTAGTTGGTACATATCTGTAGTGCAGTACAATAAGTATCTAATAAAAATCCTGAATTCTGCAGAAAATATTTTGCCTGTGTCCCTGAAGTTTACGAAAATCATTAATTATAGCTCTCAATTTGGCTCTAGACCAGGGTTTTAATTCAAATTCAATAGATCTGACTTGTGTTCTAGAAATTTAAAATGCAGTATTCTTTTCTAATAAAAGCTCCGAAGACAGAATAGCTCATTTACAAAACCAGGTTGCATAGAAAAAGAGAAATGCAAAGAGGGTAGCTTTCAGAAGGTTACAAAGGCCTTGACAAAGACTCCATTGGAATTTGAATTTTATTTAGCAGCCTCAGTATGCCAATTAATTAAAGGAGCTGTATATTGACTCTTAAGTATTTTATCTCCAAATGGGTCTATAGCTGTTCTTAAATATTTTAATTTATTGATTGTGTTACATCAAAAGTTCCCCATAATGGTCATTGTTATTCTAACTATGTATCTATCTAATCATCTTTCTAAACTGTATCAAGGAAATGGAAAGATTTAGAATTAAAATGTGACCTTTTTTGGAAGCAGAAGTTCTTCCAGGAAGAGGCTGAGTCTCTGACACAGACAAACCCCCGACACACAAAAGAGAGAGGCCAGGGCTTCCCTGGTGGCTCAGTGGTTGAGAGTCCGCCTGCCGATGCAGGGGACACGGGTTCGTGCCCCGGTCTGGGAAGATCCCACATGCCGCGGAGCGGCTGGGCCCGTGAGCCATGGCCACTGGGCCTGCGCGTCCGGAGCCTGTGCTCCGCAACGGGAGAGGCCGCAACAGTGAGAGGCCCGTGTACTGCAAAAAAAAAAAAATAGGCCACTATGATCAGTCAGAGGCATGTGCTTCTGAGTGGTTTGCACTCATATATTAAATGTGAGTCTGATCCGAGCTGGGTGATTATCAGAAGCCAGGGCTGACACTGGTTAACATGCAAAAACTGTGTTCGCTGACGGGAGCTTGTTGAATGACTGAACAGGTTTAAAACAGGTTCTGGTGTTTCCTCGCTCTCATGGCTACAGAACAATGAGTCTCTTCCTAAATTTATGGAAATACATATTTTTATTCTCACAATTTGGGAAATATGGCCCAGACCAATCACAAAATTCTGTGAAGGGGTTGTTGCCAGGACTTGACAAATGTTTTTCTCTCTGTAAAATACAAAAGAGACTTTATTCTGGAAGGAAAAAATAAGCCAGGCATTTAGGAACACAGCACTGTCTCTCCTTTCAAGAGATGGGAGAGGGGAGATTTCATTCTTCTTTAGTATGTCTATTAGAGGTTGATAACTCAAAGGCCCTCAGATGCCACATTCATAACTAAAGAGGTGAGACTTAGAGTAATATAATATGTGCTAAATAGGAGAATGCAGATTCTTCTAAAGAATTCAAATGAAATTTATGTTTAAAAAGTTTGCTGGCTGGCCAAAAAAAAAAAGAGAAAGAAAGAAAGAATAGAAAAGAAAAGAAAGAAAATGCTTGTCTATGATCTGGACTTGCCTCTGGTCAAATAGCTGCATAAAAATAAAAATTTTGTTAGTTTATTTCTTACTAACTTATTCTATTACACTGTGACCATTTAACCTTCAATGGAAACACAGTTTAGTTTCCTTCTTTTTCTTTCATTTTCTGAAAGTGTAGAACCAAGTTCCATCCACGGAGCAGCATCCATTTATAACACTGGAAGCGAAGACTATATTTATAGGCTCAAGTATGTCACATTAGGCTTGTGATGAGATTAGGTTTGGGAACATGACTGTCCAGAGAAGGCAATGGTGTATGCCTATTTGTGTGATAGAGAGGCATTTTTTAAAAAATTAAAGTAGCTTAAATCATGGAAGATGCAAATATAGCTATGCCTCTGGTAACTAGTAAGCACTATTATCGATCAGCAAAATCTTAGACTCATTTTAAAACTATTTTTCTCATCACAGGCTGTGAACCCATTCCTGTCCGCTATCTGGAGTGGAGCAACATAGAATCCATCATAGCCATTGCCTTTTCCTGCCTGGGCATCCTTGTTACCTTGTTTGTTACCCTTATCTTCGTGCTGTACCGGGATACACCAGTGGTCAAATCCTCCAGTCGGGAGCTCTGCTACATTATCCTAGCTGGAATCTTCCTCGGTTACGTGTGCCCTTTCACCCTCATTGCCAAACCTACTACCACATCCTGCTACCTCCAGCGCCTCCTGGTCGGCCTCTCCTCTGCCATGTGCTACTCTGCTTTAGTGACCAAAACCAATCGCATTGCACGCATCCTGGCTGGCAGCAAGAAGAAGATCTGCACCCGCAAGCCCAGGTTTATGAGCGCCTGGGCCCAGGTGATCATTGCCTCAATTCTGATTGGTGTGCAGCTGACTCTGGTGGTAACCCTGATCATCATGGAGCCCCCCATGCCCATTCTGTCCTACCCAAGCATCAAAGAAGTCTACCTTATCTGCAATACCAGCAACTTGGGTGTGGTGGCCCCTTTGGGCTACAATGGACTCCTCATCATGAGCTGTACCTACTATGCCTTCAAGACCCGCAATGTGCCCGCCAACTTCAATGAGGCCAAATATATCGCCTTCACCATGTACACCACCTGCATCATTTGGCTGGCTTTTGTGCCCATTTACTTTGGGAGCAACTACAAGATCATTACTACCTGCTTTGCAGTGAGCCTCAGTGTAACGGTGGCCCTGGGGTGCATGTTCACTCCCAAGATGTACATCATCATTGCCAAGCCCGAGAGGAACGTACGCAGTGCCTTCACCACCTCGGATGTAGTCCGCATGCATGTTGGCGATGGCAAGCTGCCCTGCCGCTCCAACACTTTCCTCAACATTTTCCGAAGAAAGAAACCAGGGTCAGGGAATGCCAAGTGAGTTATCTGACCTGGGTTTGCCTCCCGCTTCTCTCTCTCTCTCTCTCTCTCTCTCTCTCTCTCTCTCTCTCTTCTATTTTCTTCTATTTGACTAAATCATGTTCTTCCATTTCCCCAGTGTTTTTCCTGTCCTTTCTTAATCTTTTCTTTTTTCCAAATCTCACATTCTGTTGCAGTAGGAATGTAGTACTAAAGGTCTTCGTTGTTTTCATTTCTTTGAAAGAGCATGGAATGTGAAGCAACAAGCAGCTGGGCATATATTTATTCTTACCTGCAATCTGCAGATTCTGTTGTGTCCCTGATGTTTTCCTTTTGCGTGGGTCCTCCTTCTGTGGGGTCTGGTCAGAGATGCAATCTCTAGTTCTAATTTCTAGTTTAGATCATGGTTGAGATAGTTTCTGATTTATTTTTATTACTTTGGAGCTATACCATTACTCGTCTGGGATGGAGAGGAAGGAAATTAGGCACCTGGGGAAGTTTGACTATTTCAAAATTTGAGTGCAGCTGAGCACCAAGTATGTCCTGAAATAAGTTCCCTTGAGCAACTGTCTTACCGTGCCCCTCTTATTTATTGAACTTTAATGTGTACTGTAAACTTCCATAATGCTACACATGAATTGACCTATCTCTACTACAAGGTTATAACCAGAATGGTTTCCTAGCCATAAAGTACCAAATGAAATAAGGAACCAGATAAAGGTGAAGAGCCCCAAACTTGGGAGTCGGCATTAACATCAAAGTCCAGATTATTTCTATTTTGGTAATTCTTCTGAGTAGTTTATGTAATACACACGTTCCTATCTTTTTCCTGACTCTATTTTGCAAAGAAGCATATGCTAAAATTTGCATGTGTCGTCTCTTTCTGAGACCCATGAAAACAGATTTCATGTCACATTTACAACTTTTAAAATAACGTGGATGCTTGAAGTTCTAGTGGTAGTTGAATTATCCAAAAATTAAACGATTTTCCCCATTAGCAGTATTAATTTCACTTTTTGAAACAACCCTTTGAAAGTGAAGAATTTTAATAGTAATAATTATAACATATACATTGTTTTAGAACTATTCTGTGCACCTGAACATATCAGCAAGGTAAGGGGAGGGGAATGGGTGTTGTTTTCCCCAATTTTGTAGGTGAGGACACCAAGCCACTGTGAATTTGTGTGACTCTTAAGTAAATTCCACTTAGTTAGCCATTCTTTGCCTAAGTCTAAACTGGCATGAAATTTCTCATTTTCACATATGTCAAAAAACCTACATGCCTTAAACTTCTGGGTTTTTTATCTTTACTGGTCAAGCAGCACCATGCACATCTTTTACAAAAATCAATAATTGGCTTAAGGATCAGATGAGGGAGTCTACGGGAAAATATATTTTTGAAGTCCATCAAGTTTTGTTATCATTTCAAATAAAGACATCCTTAAATTTTTTCAGTGTTAAGGATGAAGCCAATAATTTACACCTACTTCTTGCAGTATCAATTTCAAGTTCTTCATGAGATGCTGATTATAAAAGTTGCTTAGCCGTTTTTTTTCCCTTTGCCCTGATTTTTCATTCCTGCCTCTAAGTTCTAGTGAGCATGAAAGCAAAACAACAGTGCCATGAAATGAGGAAAAAAATTAGACCATAGCCACAGAGTCCAGATGTACAATGGCATCATGACAATTACCATTAAGAGGGAAGGAATGAGAGGAAACAAAATGAAAAGAAGGGAGAAAACACTCTTTAAACTGGAATGTTTGTAGAGACTAAGATTTCCTTTATCACTTCCCATATGGCTTTATGAGGGTTCCATTCCACCATCCACCATTACCCAGAGCCATGTTTTCTAACTGCCTTTATTATGGTTCTTCAGAAACTTTCATATGATTTTTGGTCATGAGTCATTTCTGAAAGCTGTTATTATAACCATTTAATGGAAAGAGAGAATCTATGTGATCAAGATATCTTTTGGTACTCAGGATTATGCGTTTTTGAAAGCTCTCTCCGGGATTCTATGTACAGACAGATACGGGCACCTGTCCAAGAGTGAGGTGACTAATCATTAGTACACATTGCTTGGCTGCTGGGATAAAATGAAGTCAGCTTACCACGTCTATAGTAGCCAGGCACTGTGTTTATTCTGACTACCTTCTCACACCTGGAGCTGCTTTCCTTAGAGGTTGAGAATATTCCCTTAATTATTATGAATTTAGAAATTAATTTCATTTAGAATCACGCTATTGAGAGGAAAATCGTCTTGGTCTAAACTGGATTGGTTGTCTAGGAAGCGCTGCTTTCACCAGTTAATGCGTTGCTCAACTGTTAGCTGTAGTTTATCAAGCACTATCAGATTATTACAGTAAGGAATAATACTTCTAATTAGTAATTCTAACATGCAGCTTTCTTTGTACAATTGGTAGCTTCTCCAAAGTGTATACCATACAGCTGAGCTGATCCACAGAGGGTATTTGAGGCTAAAGTTCTATGGAAAACAACCATTTATTTACTCATTTTTCTCCCTTACTCTGCCATTGCTTCTCTTGTAACTCTCTATGAGATTGTACTTTTGAAATATAAAAATAATCCCAGTGCCTCTGTCTTTACCTTTCTATTGCTGTTTTATGACTTCCTGACCTGTCTCCAAAGTTACAAAAACCACAAAAAATCTAATATTTTCTACAGCAACAAAAATCCAGCAGAGTTTTGCCAACTGAAACAAGGGGCTGAAAACTCTGGGGAACATATCACCCAATGAGTTTATTACCATTCTGGATGTGTAATCCCTACATTTATGGTGCACTGTGGGTGTTCGGCAGTCTGCATATGTAGCTATAAACACAGAACAGATGCTGTAATGAAGAGCTTCCAACTGATCTGTTTGATATTATTCTGAGGAGTTGCAAGTCCAACTATATTCTCATACCAGGCTGTTTCTGAGATATAGGAGAGGGATGATGTTGTGTGTCTGCTTTTGCAAAGTTTACTTCAATTTGTTATTTTGTTCACAGCCAGATATCTGACACAACCAAAGGCTTGGGCGCTTGCATTTATATTTTCTAAATATAATTTAGGAGGATTTTAATCAATAAATTGGGTATTTGGATTACTTGAATTACTTATAGTTAGAAATCCTATTAGGCATAATCCTGCCCTGGAAGATCAACTGAATTACAAAATTACAATACCTTTGACATTGCTAATATCTTTAGCTGTTAATGTATTTGCATGGGAAACTATTCAGACCTAAATTAATATAAAGATAGTGGTAAACTTCTCTTTCTTGGCAGTAGAAGAAACATAGAAATCCATAGACATTCATAAGTAAGCAAGTTATTTTGATCCAAGTTACTTATCACTTACTTTTAAAGCAAAATGAGTTAACATTATGTAACTAAAAACTTAAGACATTATGTAAATGACATACTTTCTTTTAAAAAAAAAACGTTATACCAATGGCTAAAAGTCAAGCTAACACTTCTAGTCATTTTTTTGATAAATAACTCAACGAGTGCCAAACAATGTGAGGGCGCATGGAGCTGAAATGTGACAGTACACGCCTGTGACTTTTTGGGTGCATAATTGCAGGCAAAACTAAAAACAATTACAATCACCAAAAAAAGGCATTAAATTGATGCAAGGAAGTAATTTTAAAATATAGGTTTCTAAGTAAATAGTGTATGAGTATGTTCTTGTTTCTTAAGCATTTGTATGTATGTTTTTTTTTCTTTTAACATCTTTATTGGAGTATAATTGCTTTACAGTGATGTGTTCGTTTCTGCTTTATATCAAAGTGAATCAGCTATACATATACATATATCCCCTTATCTCCTCCCTCTTGCGGCTCCCTCCCACCCTCCCTATCCCACCCCTCTAGGTGGTCACAAAGCACCAAGCTGATCTCCATGTGCTATGCGGCTGCTTCCCACTAGGTATCTGTTTTACATTTGGTAGTGTATTTATGTCCATTCCACTCTCTCACTTCATCCCAGCTTACCCTTCCCCCTCCCCATGTCCTCAAGTCCATTCTCTATGTCTGCATCTTTATTCCTATCCTGCCCCTAGGTCCTTCAGAACCTTTTTTTTTTTTTCGATTGCATGTATATGTGTTAGCTGGTATTTATTTTTCTGTTTCTGACTTACTTCACTCTGTATGACAGACTCTAGGTCTATCCACCTCACTACAAATAACACAATTTCGTTTCTTTTTATGGCTGAGTAATATTCCATTGTATATATGTGCCACATCCCCTTTGTCCATTCATCTGTTGATGGACATTTAGGTTGCTTCCATGTCCTGGCTATTGTAAACAGAGCTGCAATGAACATTGTGGTACATGACTCTTTTTGAATTAAGGTTTTCTCATGGTATATGCCCAGTAGTGGGGTTGCTAGATCATATGGCAGTTCTATTTTTAGGTTTTTGAGGAACCTCCATATTGTTCTCCATAGTGGCTGTATCAATTTACATTCCCACCAACAGGGCAAGAGGGTTCCCTTTTCTCCACATCCTCTCCAGCATTTATTGTTTGTAGATTTTTGATGATGGCCATTCTAACCGGTGTGAAGTGATACCTCATTGTAGTTTTGATTTGCAATTCTCTAATGATTAGTGATGTTGAGCATCCTTTCATGTGTTTGTTGGCAATCTGTATATCTTCTTTGGAGAAATGTCTATTTAGGTCTTCTGCCCATTTTTGGATTGGGTTGTTTGTTTTTTTGATATTGAGCTACATGAACTGCTTGTAAATTTTAGAGGTTAATCCTTTGTCAATTGCTTTGTTTGCAAATATTTTCTCCCATTCTGAGGGTTGTCTTTTGGTCTTGTTTATGGTTTCCTTTGCTGTGCAAAAGCTTTTGTTTCATTAAGTCCCATTTGTTTATTTTTGTTTTTATTTCCATTTCTCTAGGAGGTGGGTCAAAAATGATCTTGCTGTGATTAATGTCAAGGAGTGTTCTTCCTTTGTTTTCCTCTAAGAGTTTTATAGTGTCCAGTCTTACATTTAGTTTGAGTTTATTTTTGGCTGTGGTGTTAGGGAGTGTTCTTATTTCATTCTTTTACATGTAGCTGTCCAGTTTTCCCAGAACCACTTATTGAAGAGACTGTCTTTTCTCCATTGTAGATCCTTGCCTCCTTTGTCATATATTAGTTGACCATAGGTGTGTGGGTTTATCTCTGGGCTTTCTATACTGTTCCATTGATCTATATTTCTGTTTTTGTGCCAGTACCATATTGTCTTGATTACTGTAGCTTTGTATTATAGTATGAAGACAAGGGAGTCTGATTCCTCCAGCTCCATTTTTTTCCCTCAAGACTGCTTTGGCTATTTGGGGTCTTTTGTGCTTCCATACAAATTTTAAGATTTTTTGTTTTAGTTCTGTAACAAAAGCCTTTGATAATTTGATAGGGATTGAATTGAATCTGTAAATTGCTTTGGGTAGTAGGGTCATTTTCACAATATTGATCCTTCCAATCCAAGAACGTGGTATATCTCTCCATCTGTTGGTATCACCTTTAATTTCTTTCATCAGTGTCTTATAGTTTTCTACATACAGGTCTTTTGTCTCCCTAGGTAGGTTTATTCCTAGGTATTTTATTCTTTTTGTTTCAATGGTAAATGGGAGTGTTTCCTTAATTTCTCTTTCAGATTTTTCATCATTAGTGTATAGGAATGCAAGAGATTTCTGTGCATTAATTTTGTATCCTGCAACTTCACCAAATACATTGATTAGCTCTAGTAGTTTTCTGGTGACATCTTTAGGATTCTCTATGTATAGTATCATGTCATCTGCAAACAGTGACAGTTTTAATTCTTCTTTTCCAATTTTTATTTCTTTTTCTTCTCTGATTGCCATGGCTAGGACTTCCAAAACTATGTTGAATAATAGTGGTGAGAGTGGACATCCTTGTCTTGTTCCTGATCTTAGAGGAAATGCTTTCAGGTTTTCACCATTGAGAATGATGATTGCTGTGGGTTTGTCATATATGGCCTTTATTATGTTGAGGTAGGTTCCCTCTATGCCCACTTTCTGGAGGGTTTTTATCATAAATGGGTGTTGAATTTTGTCATAAGCTTTTTATGCATCTATTGAGAAGATCATATGGTTTTTATTCTTCAATTTGTTAGTATGGTGTATCACTTTGATTGATTTGCATATATTGAAGAATCCTTGCATCCCTGGGATAAATCCCACTTGATCATTGTGTATGATCCTTTTAATGTGTTGTTGGATTCTGTTTGCTAGTATTTTGTTGAGGATTTTTGCATCTATATTCATCAGTGATATTGGTCTATAATTTTCTTTTTTTGTAGTATCTTTGTCTGGTTTTGGTATCAGGATGATGGTGGCCTCATAGAATGAGTGTGGGAGTGTTCCTTCCTCTGCAATTTTCTGGAAGAGTTTGAGAAGGATGGCTGTTAGCTCTTCTCTAAATGTTTGATAGAATTCACCTGTGAAGCCATCTGGTCCTGGACTTTTTTTGTTGGAAGAGTTTTAATCATAGTTTCAATTTCTTTACTTGTGATTGGTGTGTTCATATTTTCTATTTCTTCCTGGTTCAGTATTGGAAGGTTATACCTTTCTAAGAATGTGTCCATTTCTTCCAGGCTGTCCATTTTATTGGCATAGAGTTGCTTGGAATAGTCTTTTAGGATGCTTTTTATTTCTGTGGTGTTGTAACTTCTTTTTCATTTCTAATTTTTTGATTTGAGTCCTCTCCCTCTTTTTATTGATGAGTCTGGCTAACGGCTTGTCAATTGTATTTATCTTCTCAAGGAACCAGCTTTTAGTTTTATTGATATTTGCTATTGTTTTCTTTGTTTCTATTTCATTTATTTCTGCTCTGATCTTTATGATTTCTTTCCTTCTACTAACTTTGGGTTTCGTCTGTTCTTCGTTCTCTAGTTCCTTTAGGTGTAATGTAGGTTGTTTGAGATTTTTCTTGTTTCTTGAGGTAGACCTGTATTGCTATAACCTTCCCACTTAGAATTGCTTCTGCTGCATCCCATAGGTTTTGGATCATCGTGTTGTCGTTGTCATTTGTCTCTAGATATTTTTTGTTTTCCTCTTTGATTTCTTCAGTGACCTCTTCGTTATTTAGTAACGTATTGTTTAGCCTCCATGTGTTTGTGTTTTTTACGTTATTTCCCTCTCATAACGTTGTGGTCAGAAAAGATGCTTGATATGATTTCAATTTTCTTAAATTTACTGAGGCTTGATTTGTGACCCAAGATATGATCTATCCTGGAGAATGTTCCATGAGCACTTGAGAAGAAAGTGTAATCTGCTGTTTTTGGGTGGAATGTCCTATAAATCTATCTGGTCTATTGTGTCATTTAAAGGTTGTGTTTCCTTCTTAATTTTCTGTTTGGATGATCTGTCCATTGGTGTAAGTGACGTGTTAAATTCCCCCACTATTATTATGTTACTGTCGATTTCCTCTTTTATAGCTGTTAACAGTTGCCTTATGCATTGAGGTGCTCCTATGTTCAGTGCATATATATTTATAATTGTTATATCTTCTTCTTGGATTGATCCCTTGATCATTATGTAGTGTCCTTCCTTGTCTCTTGTAACATTCTTTATTTTAAAGTCTGTTTTATCTGATATGAGTATTGCTACTCCAGCTTTCTTTTGATTTCCATTTGCGTGGAATATCTTTTTCCATCCCCTCACTTTCAGTCTATGTGTCCCTAGGTCTGAAGTGGGTCTCTTGTAGACTGCATATATATGGGTCTTGTTTTTGTATCCATTCAGTGAGCCTGTGTCTTTTGGTTAGAGCATTAATCCATTTATGTTTAATGTAATTATCAATATTTATGTTCCTGTTACATTTTCTTAATGGTTATGGGTTTGGTTTTGTAGGTCCTTTTCTTCTCTTGCGTTTCCCACTTAGAGAAGTTCCTTTATCATTTGTTGTAGAGTTGGTTTGGTGGTGCTGAATTCTCCTACCATTGTTTGTCTGTAAAGCTTTTGATTTCTCCATCGAATCTAAATGAGATCCTTGTCAGGTAGAGTAATCTTAGTTGTAGGCTTTTCCCTTTCATCACTTTAAATATATCATGCCACTCCCATCTGCCTTGTAGAGTTTCTGCTGAGAACTCAGCTGTTAACCTTATGGGAGTTCCCTTGTATGTTATTTGTTGTTTTTCCCTGTTGCTTTCAATTATTTTTATTTGTATTTAATTTTTGTTAAATACATTATTTTGTTAAAAGCGTTATTCTGAATGCTTTTTCTGGAAGGTTGTCTATCTCCACTTCATTTAATTGTTTTTCTGGGGTTTTATCTTCTTCCTTCATTTGGTAAATAGCACTCTGCCTTTTCATCTTGTCTCTCTTTCTGTGAATGTGGTTTTTGTTCCACAGGCTGCAGGATTGTAGGTCTTCTTGCTTCTGTATATATGTTTTTAATGAGGGCAAAAGCTAAGTGAAATACTAAATGAAATGATGCTCTGAGGATGTTTTCCTCTGGATCTGCCAGAAACTTTTTTTTTTTTTGTCTACAGAAAAGGTAAATAAGCCTACAGCACTCTTGTTTATGCCCTGGGTAAGCCTCTTCATTTGTCTTTCCTCCCTTGATTAGGAAAGGAAATATGACAGTGAGCCAACAGACATCACAATCAAATAGAGATAACATGTTCTCTTTCATACAAAGAATTCATTCATTCTTCTAGCTTGTAAATGAGAAAATCTGTCATTTTGAAATTATTTTCCTTTAATCATACAATAAAAGGCTTTAAAAGTTATTGTAATTCTTCACTTGATTTTATAGTAAATATCAGAAGATTTTATTGAATTACTTGTCGTAGAATTTCACACCTGAGAGTAACATTTATGGTGGATCTACTGTTTATTCATTCACTTCTTTAATCAATGACTGTTTCAACAGTAACATATGCTTCGTAAAAGCATGTACGTACTTGATATGGTGCTAGATAATATTTAGGATATAAAATATATAAGAGGTAGTCACAGAATGCACCAATCTTGCAAAATAGTAAGGGAGACACTCAAAAATAGAACTAAATATACTGGGTTAACTGCCATAATAGAGGAGCAATATAGCATTTTATGTGTCCAGGGAAGAAAGAGATTCAGTCCATCTAAATGGAGTGGTATCTGTTGAAGGATGGGGAAAGACTTGTTAATAAAATTATAAAAGTGGCATTTAAACTTAACCTTATGTTTTTCAACACGAGAAACTGTGCTATGGTGAGACCATTTCACATGTAGAAAATAACATAAATGAAGATTCAGAATTGTTAATGCACTTTTGGGCTGAAAAGTGGAATCTCTTATGGGTGAAGTACATGGAGAGGTGTAGTGGTGGGTAAATTTTAAATGCAGAAAGAGGATAGATTATAGATAATGATCAATGTTCTAAGAAGAAATTTGGATACTTTTCATATAAACCTCAAGATGCATTAATGACTTTTGTGAAGTTTTATGATCATGTGTAAGCTTTATGGGAAGAGATTGACTATAGAAAGACTAGTTAATAAAGTGCTATAAAAATCCAAATGACAGGTTGAAAATAAAAGGCTTAAACCTGAGCAGTGAAATAAAAGTCAAATCCCAGGCATGCATAGGAAAACATTTTCTGAGCTTGATTCATTAGAACTGGAATATTGATTTTGGGGGGAAGAAAGAAATGAACAATAGAATACAACTCTCGTGATTTGAGCCTGGGTAACTGGAAAAATACAACTACCATAAAAACTGATAGGGAATACTCCTGTATTCTCCTGTCAGAATAGGACTGGGGAAATGTTGATAAGTTGGGTTTCAGACTTATCAACTGAAAATCCAGTAAAGGCATTCAAATAGAGGCATCCATAAAGTATTGAAAAATTAAGTCAGAAGCTTAAGAGAAAGGTGTGAACCAGAGCTCTAGATTTGAGACTTAATTGTCAGAATGTTTACAGTGGCCAAAAGAGTGATTAAGACATGAGAAAAGAAGAAAGTAGGAGGAAGAACATTAGGGAACATTTACATTTAAGAGATAAGATAAATAAGGAAAACCTGAAAGCAATAAACAACACAGAATAAAAAAGGGGAGAAAGAGGGATCACAGTGTCAAGGAAACCAAGGAGACTGATTCAGTCAGCTCTGTTGCCATAGTAAAATCCCACAGACTGGGGGCTTAAAAGACAGACATTTATCTTCTCACAGTTCTGGAGGCTGGAAGTCCAAGATTAGGGTGCCAGCATGGTTGAGTCTTGGTAAGACGTCTCCCATTGGGTTGCAGACAGCTGCCTTCTAGCTGTGTGCTCACATAACCAATTTTCTGTACAAGCGTGGGGGCAGAAAGAGAGAGAGAAGGGGAGAGGAGGGAGAGTGAGCTGTGGGGTGTCTCTTCTTATAAGAGTAATAATGAGGATCCCATTCTCATGACTTCATCTAACCCTAAATACCTCCCAAAGGCCCCACCTCCTAATACCATCACGTTGGGGAGTTAAGATGTCAACATATGAATTTGAGGGGACACAACCATTCAGTCTATAACAGACTGTTTCAAGAAAAAAGAACTTGGGATCCTTGGGATCCCCAAGGATGGAGACTCTATGGTTATCCTTGAGTCATTTAAGTGGTTTGATGTGAGTAGAATTTTTATAGCTGTAAGTTGAGGAGTTTGTCATTAAAAGAATTAAGAAGTTTAGATAGTACCTAAGGAAGCCAAGGAGAGAGGGAGAAGTGGTATAATAGAGGAGAAATTTAAGCTTGTTTGTAGTATCTGAGAAAGGAGCTGACAGAGAAACAGAAATTGAAAATATAAACTAGAGATCATACGGGTTATGCTGGGCAGCCTGACCCAGAGCTGTGCCATTGCAATAGAGCCATTGGACATCGATTGACAAGTGTCATAACGAAGCACCAATTTTGAAGGATATGTTGGTTGTGGTTGATGCTGGTTCTCACTTCACTACATGTGTGTTGCTTGTCATTAAAAAAAAAAAAAAGATGGAAAAATTAAGCTAGAAACTTAGATGAATTTTAAGTAAAATCCTAAAATACAACTCTTACTACTGATTTTATCAGACTCTGGGCTTACAAACATTGATTGTAAGATTTGAAATGGGACAAATGAGGGAAAGCTGGGAAGTAAGGTATGCTGTCCTGGCATTATGGGTGGAGTTGGAGGAGTCACAGCTCCTAAGTACAGGTTGTTTGTAGAAGAAGGGTGTTGTGTATTCAGAGCCAGACTCAGTTGAGAATGAAACAGTTACCTTCATTCAGCTGTGATTAGAAGGGGCTAGAAATCCAAATCCTTGACTCTCTTCCTGACAGCCAGTCATAATGCCTGAGGCTGCCAGTGTGAGGGTATTTTGTTTGGGGTAAAGCCTTATGCCCCCTGAAAAAACAAGATGAAATGCCTTTACTCTCTGAAATATGTAACACGATGACCTAAAAGCACATTAGCCATAATTTAGAATGAAAACAGATAAGTAAATAAGTTGTGTGTTGAGGAGTTGCCGTGGTGAGAGACCACCTTCAGAAGGCATGGACTTAAGTACAGAGGGAGAGATGAATGACATGAGGATAGGGGGGTGGGGACACAAATTTGCAGTCACCATTGGTTCCTTGTTTTTTTCCCTCCTGTGAATAATATACTCATTCGACAAATAACACAGAGATAGCTACTTTAAATACTCATATTTTATGTTTTCAAGTTCTACACTGAGACCATGGGGCACAGATTTTGCTACAGCTTCAAAGAGAACATATTCCTTTTGAATATAGGCCACCTTTTATATTTCTTTCAAATTCAAATGAACTTGCATGACATACATATTCAAGTTCTCACACTTAATGTTTTATTCTCCTATATTTATAATGTGTAGCTTCTGAACTGAATTCAAAAATATTCCAGGTGAATATCCATAATGACCCAAAGTAGGTACACATAACACCATTGTGTAAATAAAGAAACTAAGGCTTGGAAAGTTCAAGGCCATTTTTATAAGAGGAAGAAATGGGACTAAAATCATTGTTTTCTGGATAAAATCATTTGTTTTTATCACTTTAATTAAAATATAATTTTCATCACCTTTATGTCTGTTACCTCAATAATGTATTCATTCATTCATGTATTCAATAAAATGAATAAGACATGGAGTCTGCCCTTAAGAAGGTCATAGTTTATTGGTATAACACATCATTACAATAAAATCCAGTGAGTGAAATAATAGAAAATGGTATAATGTGGTGATTCAGGTGGGTGGGTAAATTTAGAGTCAGAAGTTTATTGAGTCTGGGTTTGTTATTTTTGCAAGGTCCCACTCTACGTAACAGATACTCTTTTTATCCTGGTCCTACTGTATGTAACAGTCACCTGTTAGATGAAAGAAACTATCAGAGGAGACACTGGAGGCCTGCAGACTAAACATGACCATGGATGTCCTTAGATCATAAGAACAAAGCTTATACGTTCGTTAATTAAAACTCTCTGGCTTTAAGTTATAGAAGCCAACCTAAGCTAGCCTAAGCATATTTATTTTCCCTTTGTGTAAGTAAATGGGAAAATTTATAGAGTACAGTGCAGTGCCTAGCGTATAGTAAAATTTCACTAGCTGTTAGCTAGTGACATTAAAATTATGAAAATAGGGGAGGAGGTGTGAACGTTCATATACTAGCATAAAACTCTGCATTACACCTTCATGTAATGACAGTTGTAAAAACTGGGTATATGCATCGTTACTCTCAACTTGTGATATCCACGCTATGTAGAATGGTGGAGCTGTGTGTCTGCAGAAAGCCCAGGCACGCTGGCATTACTCAGTGTGAGAGGTGTGAGAAGAAGCACACCCTGTTTGACATGACTTGGCAGCCTGTCCATGCTTGGCCACAGCTAAAGAAAGATGAGATCGTTTGCATGCCATCTGTTAGCCTTAGAGTCCAGTGTAAAGTGCTACCTACTCAAAAGGGAAGCAGGCCATGTGAGCAACACGTTCATAAAGCAGGTTCAAGAGCAAAAATATTAGCAGCCTGCACAATAAAGAAACAGAAGAAAGTACCAGTGGATTTGGAAGCTTCATATCAATGAGAACGGTGCCTATAGGCTCATTAATTCGAACTCTTTCGCTGCAAGTTATAAAAGCCAGATGAAGCTAGCCTAAGCAAAAGGCGGTGGGATATTTAATAGAAAAAATATAAGGAATAATTTCAGATATAGTAACAAGATTTGGAACGTTTCTGGGCCACAAGGGGGACCAGACTTCTGAGGAAAAATGTTCCAGGCATCTACGTCATCTCCTGGCTCCCTGCACACCTCCTTCTTCTCCTCATACATCTGCTTTCTCCATTTCTTGGGCCCTCATGGTCAGTCCAAGGACAACCATTGCAGTGCTCCTGAGTTTACATGCTATCGGTCCAGTTACCAAAGAGACAGCTTCGATTCCCTCAACCCACGTGGTTCTACATAACACAGACAGACACTGATTACCTCAGCCTGACTCAGGTGTCTATCCCAGGTCAAGGAGATGACGGACAAAGATGATGTGAAGTCACGGAGTATAAAATGACCTTCCAGGGGCCCATCACTCCCATCTTCCATGGGTAAGATCAGGGAGGCAGTTCGCAGAGAAGGGGTATGACTGTGACGTGAGCAGAAGCCCTGCAAGTGTCTCCACCAGAGTGATTCCGTCTCCAACTATCACCCATCCTTTCTTCTTTGGCATCTGAATAAGTAACTTCTAAGCACCAGCATTTTGTATTTAGAAAGTTTGATGAAAAGAAACTTCAAAACCTGCAGGTGGTAACCAGCCAGCCAAGTGATCACCTGTCTATGCAAAATGTGAGTGACTGCTACAAACTCCAGCAGATATACCAATGGAGGGGCGAGAAAATGCATCATGCTGACACGGCGTTTGTTATGAAGGTGTGAGGTGTAGAGTCAAACACATTTAAAAACTGAGCCTTGTCTTTGCTACTTTATAGAGAATCCTGGCTGTAAAATACTTCTAAGTCGCCTCAAGATGAACAAAGAGGAGGGAAAAAGGTGTTTTGTTTTTGAAGAAATATGGATTGTTAGGACATTGTCTTCTGAATGAATTAAAATACATCATAAATTACAGGCCAACAATAAAATATTACTTATTTTTAACATTGGTCAATAGAATAGAAGAGGAAAATCAGCAAATATTTAATCCAGTTAACCCAAAAATGTGTCTATAATTTTATTTTATTTCGGAGGGGTAAGGGAAATCTATAACTGAAGGCCACTTAACAATACCCTCTATGCAGATTATCTTCCAGATGAATGAAGAGTCTGCTGCTAATGAAATTAGGCAAAGTCCCTGGTGATGCTGCTAAAGATATTGAAAAACAACTTCTTAGGAGAAATCAATAATGATAGAAAATACTTTCCTTTCCCTGATTTTTCAGTTATAAAAATATATACTGTTAGCTTGTTTCTAGTAAATGCTCTCAAACACTCTGGAAATTAATGTCATTTTCCACATGATTAAACTTTGCACTGCTTATGTTATTTGGCTTAGGTGGATGTAGGATGGGGAGTAGGAAAAGTGTTAACAAAGAAAAAGGAATGAAGACTTACATGATCAAAGTAGAATAAAAGAAGTTACAACAATGGGGCAGCTAGGGGAGGGGTGAGGGATTGGAAGGATGGCTGTAGATCCGGCACCAGGCAGCTCTGTGACTTTAGCCACTGATTCTGTCAGTGTCTTATTGTAAGAGATAGAATTGCAAGCAATTTTAGTAAGGTTTTGTTTAGCTCTAACTGTTTAAAATCAAAAGTTATTCTAGGGCCGATCCTAGTATAAAATCTCTTTTGCTCTGATGGTTAGAATGAGCTCAAGGCCTGATGCACCCCTTTTTACAGTGGGAAGAGAAGCACTGATGACTAATTGATTCAAGCACCTACTTGTGCTGGCCATTGAGACATGGGCAGGGAATACAGTGGTGAACAAAACAGATCCAGCCCCTGCCTTTGTGGAAAATGGGATTCTAGCCAGGAGACCAAACATTGAACATGTAATTACAAGTGTAGTGAATGTTTGTAAGGATAAGTACAAGGTGTTACAGGAGTGTTATTAAGAGGACCTAACCAGCCCCAGTGTGTGGAGGCTGGAAATGTTCCCAGGACTAAGAATTATTTAGACTGACTTCTGAAGGAGAAAAGGGGTTAGCTAGGAAAGGAAGGGAGCTAAAGGGGTAGACCAGTGAAACAATCACAGTGTAAAGGCTCTGAGCAAAAAAACCCACTGCTGGCTGAAGGACAGGAAGCAATTCCAGGATGCCTGGAAGTGAGAATAAAGGAAAGTGTGATAAGTAGACAAGAAGGGCAGGCTAAGACCAGATCACACAGGGCCTCCTTATAGACCTCAAGAGCGTGGATCTCATCCTCTGAACAATGGAAGTCACCACAGTCACAAAGCAGGGGTGCACTGTGATTAGTGAGAAACGTGTTTTAGAGCTAATACTCCACCCTCAGTGTGGAGGACACAGGAGAGCAAGATGGGAGGTGGGGCACTCTGGGAGGAGGCTGTAGCAGGGTCCAGGTGAGAGATTAGAGTGGCCTGACCTAGGGCTCTGACAACTGGGGAAGAAGATAGTGAACAGAAAGAAATGCTTAAAAGGTAAAAAGAGGGCTTCCCTGGTGGCGCAGTGGTTGAGCGTCCGCCTGCCGATGCAGGGGACACGGGTTCGTGCCCCGGTCCGGGAGGATCCCACATGCCGCGGAGCGGCTGGGCCCGTGAGCCATGGCCGCTGAGCCTGCGCGTCCGGAGCCTGTGCTCCGCAACGGGAGAGGCCACAGCAGTGAGAGGCCAGCGTACCGCAAAAAAAAAAAAAAAAAAAAAAAAAGGTAAAAAGAAAAGTAAAAGTAAGATTGCTCACAAAATTCAGAGTAAATAGAGGTGTGCAGTCACCTCAGGGTAGTTTAGCTCCAAAGCCTATAACATATGAGCTATTACCAGATTAAATGGACCATCACATCTAAAATGTGGTTGATTTATAAGAGAGGGAGACTGATCAGACACAAAAGCAGAGAAAAGCAAACAAACAAACATTGGAAACGGCCATAGACCTCTCTGATGCTGAGATGAGTGAAGGGGATGGCGAGTCACGGGCTCTGAAAATTTAGGTACAAATGACAAGGTGATCCCTAAGACTAAAAGGATGAAGTAAGCTATATTGGCTTAATGCTACCGAATGTTTAAGTATTGACGTTTGCCACACTCCACCCCTTCTTCTGATTCCCGGTGAGCAAGTAACTATTAATTATTGGCTTCCCCTATTTATATACATTTTGGTATTCTAAATCCTGTACCTTATTTCCTACTGCAAATGAAATTGAAATTCTGTTATATAACAACCTCACTATATGAGCTTGTTTAATATAAGTCTCACCCTGGATGATATATTATCCTTATTGGGCAGACAAAATAAGTTGTGCTATGATATTTACCTGGGTGGTGAGTGATGGGAAGAATGACTGCAAGTCTGAGAACCAGATCCTCATCGGTCCCTGGGAAGACGCTTCCTTAGGAATGTGCACTCTGTGTGGTCCATACGATCACACTATGTTTCTCACATTTACCTTTCTACAGACTTCCGTTGCTTTATCTCTAACAGTGGAGATGACAATACTCACGTTCTATTTACCATATTCTGCCAGTGAATAGTATAGTTGGTAGGTCTTAAGAAGTAGCTTAAAATAAGTGTTCCATAGACTCCCTACTATGTCTGTTCTCAGCTTTTCTGATCCAGAAATTCATGGACAGCTCATGTATTATCATGTACTACATATATATTACATTTATGCCATAATAAGAATCCTAGTTCCCAAGGAAACAGATGGTAGAATCAGAATATATCATAAGTATATGTTTATGTTATTCCACAGTAGCCATAGAAATGTCTAACAATGAATACTACCACTATGAAGAGTTAAAACAAATTGTTTACACATGCTCTCTTGATCTCCCCACTTTAAAATAGTTTCACTGCATATACATTATGAGCCATCCTTTCACACAGCATGAGACTCATCCTTGCTCCCGCATGTATCAATAGTTTATTCTCTTTAATTGCTGAGTAGTGTTACCTTGTATGAATATACTAAAATTTATTTAATCTATTTCGTTGATGGACATTTGGGCAATTTCCAGCTCTCAGTATTACAAATAAAGCTACAATCAACATACACGTACATCTTTATGGACATAAATTTTCATTTCTTGTGGGTATATGCCTAGCAGTGGAATTACTGGATGATAAGGCAGGTGTATGTTTAACTTATTAGAAACTGCCAAAGAGATCTCCACAGTGATTTTGTCATTTCACACTCCTACCAAGAATGTGTGAGATCCATTTTCTGTTGATGGTCTTTTACATGATAGCCATTCTAATGGGTGTGTAGTAGTACTTAATTATAGTTTTAATTTGCATTTTCCTGATGATGATGATCTTGAGGTCAGGGATTTTAAGATCCTGAATCCTCACCGTTTACTTCATTTCTTCATTCTTTAAATATCTTTAACTCCTATTTTGATTCCTCATTGCTATGAGACTACCTAAAACTGCACTGATTTTCAGCAGCTTTCTGCTTAGCTTTGTATCCTGTGCTCTGTGCAGCCTAAAGTTTGCAAAAATTTCTAAAGGAAACCCACCAAGTGGTGGTGTCACTTTTCTTGACCTCCTTCTCTTCAGGGTCTTGGCTCCTCAAGTCCTGGCTACCTCGGAAGACTTGAACTCAAATTTTTGTGTCTGTAGCCCTGTAAATATTTGTTTTTCTTGCTTCTTTACCTCTTACTTAAGGCCCTCTGCCTGGACTCTCAATCTGCTCTTCTGTATTCAAGAATCATCAAATGTCCCAATGAGAAAAATAGCTTGAAGATTATCTGCTTACCTCTCTGAAGTTCTCTTGTTTCTGACTTATTGGTCCCTTGGATTCTGGCTGCCGTGACAGCATCCCAATGCCTTTAAATGGTTTTTTAAAATATTTTGTCTGTTTTTTTCTAGTTGTTCTCAGTGGGAGAGCTGGTTTACCCCAAGGAATTACATCTTAGCTGGACACAGAAGTCCTCTTATACCAGTTTTAATATCTCCCCTTCCTCTTTCTCAATAGGTTATGATACGACCAAGATTTCTTTTACGGCTGTGGTGACTGTACTTCTAATACTGTGAAAGAAATTCTATGATAATTGCCTATCAGTTTCTCTTCAGGTTTGCTGGGTGGTGACATGGGGATATTAATGCCTCTGCTTAAACAGAAGTGGTGGCATAAAATAAATTTTAGTGAAAACATATATCTAATATTAGTGCTTTAGCCAAGAATATTAAAAGCCTCACAAAGTTCTCAAGTGATCTAAGTCCTTTTTTGTTATCATGAATTTTAAGCTTCTTACCAAAGGGATAATTTTTTTTAAAAAATTTTAATTTATATACTTTCATGATTATAGGTCAATAAGGAATCCACTTTTCAGATGTTATTTCATTATAGAATATATTTGATAAAGATACATACAAACAGAATCATCCTTAATACATATTGTTTACTGGTGCCCGGCATTTCCGCAGCAGGCTGGAGATGTAATAAAAAATGCTTCCCAATGTTCAGCTTCATCGGCCACTCTAAATCTTTTTGCAGAACATCCTGAGGTGAAGACTTTAGTTTTTGGCAAGTTGTTTTCATAATCTCTTTCTCTCCCCCTCTGTGATAAATCAGAGCAAAATAATAAAAAGACTCACTTTGGCAGTTTGGCACCTAAAGTTTATCTGGAAACATAGCAGGGTATTTTTTTTTTCCTTTTATGTAACTTAAGTTGTATTTTTTTTTCTAATTTTGAGCTTTTACTTTCTCATTAATAAAGATGCTTATATGTGAGAATGAACATTGAAAATATACATACAGTAAAACGTTTATTTACAGTATAAAGACTAAATATACTACAAAATTTTGAATTAAGACTTCAGTACATATAAAATATTAGTATAATTTCCCAAATTCTGTAATTTATATTTGATATTTCTCCTTAGTAGCTCCTCATATATTTTAATATATATTTAGAATTTTTACTTTAATTTTTTTTCAGCAAAAAAAAAATATATTCACAACTCCCATATAATACCTTAGTTTATTGGGGTAAAGCTAAAAGGAGAGGGAATTTTACCTCTGAATTATATATTATAAATTTCTTTTTGTAATAACAGTTACTGCTTATTTTTCATATTTTAAAAAATGATAAATATTAATTGTGGGGAATTTGGAAAAAATAGGGAAACACAAAACAGCTAATAAAAATTATCTACAATTCTACCAATACACAGAGAAAAACCATTAACATATTTATGTATAGTCTAGTTTTTTCACACACAAATACATATACACATTATTTTTACTATATTTTTTCATGTAAATTTTGCTGGAGATTTTATGACGGTCAATATTGAGTATGAGAATTAATTTAGGAATTAGTAACAAAAATAATAAGTGCTTTTGATATTCCTGCAATTACCAAAGTGATAAAGAAGCTCAGGGCTATTTCTGTATTATTTTCATATTAGGAATATTTCTTCATTCTGTTTTGTTTATTCAGTCACTTGTTCAACATTTACTGTAAATAGATGACCACATGTCTCTTTGTATGCCCAGGAAAGTCCCAGTTTATGGCTTTTGTCATGACATAATTTTTAAGAGCACTTCCTTCACTCTTAAAAGTAATCAGTTTGCATGAGAAATTACATGGTTTCCTTTTATTTCCAAGAACTGGGGTAGGTAAAAGGGGGATAAACTAGCAAGCAATGGTAAATCATCCATGGATCCTGCCCTCCAGAAACTATGGCTTGCCTACTGTTGAAGATAAGAATTAACTTATATAATAAGAAGTGAAAAGGATCACAGGAGAGAGGCAAAGATATAATGTACATTGCAGTGTGGTCAAGAACTTGATAAACATTTTAGAATTCCTGAAGGAAATGTGTGCAGAATGTTGTGAAGAATAAGAATACTTTAGGTTTAGAAAACAGGTATGAAAGACAAAAGCTATCTTTTTTTTAGCATCAGGGAGCTGCTGAAGTGACAGGGATTAGTGAGAACTAAAATATCAGAAATGGGAGAACTGAGAAGTGAGCAGATGATCTGCACATGCTTCTCCCTGGAGGCATTTGCCAACTCCAGGCTCTGGCAAAAGGACGAGTATCCAGACTTGGCCCAAGCAGAGTGTCAGTGGAGTGAGGAGAGAAGACAGAAGAGATCTTGTAGTCACTGGAGGCTGAAGTGATAAAATAAAAGGCATGAGAGGCTTCAATACATGTCCAGCTTCTCCCTCAAAACATCTGCCGAGGGGCTTCCCTGGTGGCGCAGTGGTTGAGAGTCCGCCTGCCGATGCAGGGGACACGGGTTCGTGCCCCGGTCTGGGAAGATCCCACATGCCGCGGAGCGGCTAGGCCCCTGAGCCATGGCAGCTGAGCCTGCGCGTCCGAAGCCCGTGCTCCGCAGCGGGAGAGGCCACAACAGTGAGAGGCCTGCGTACCTCAAAAAAAAAAAAAAAAAACCATCTGCTGATGTTTGCAGTTGGCTGGATCAGAAAGGTTAAAAGATAAGCCAAACACCTCTGACATGGAGAGTCCATTTTCATGGAGCCTTTCAATTGCTGAGGAGACAGGCTAGAAAACACTTTTAGCAATCACCTGAATCTGCACTGACAAGATTGGAGACTCAAAGTTCTCAAACACCTGATACAGGTTCCCTGTTAAGACACATGGCTAATTCTGAAGTTGTGTGTGGTGGCAGACCAAAAATCTAAACTAAAAATCTTCGAAAAGCCAGCCAGAATATCCCACAGCCTCTCAATGCTGAGGAGATAAAGACCCACCAAGTGAGGTGTACTAGTGCACAGCCAGATGCTCTGTTAAAAGTCTTGAAGCGATATACCCTTCTCCCTACAGTAGACTGACTCCTATACAAACTGCAAAACAACTTTGCTCAGCTCAGTTTCTGACTGGACTGAGTTGATCTTTCCCATTCTACTTAGCAGAAAAAGTGGCAAAGTAACTCTGGTAGAGATAACCTAGAACCTCTAGAACCTCTACAGAATCTTATTTTATATATTTATAATGTCTTATCTGATATAAAATGTGTTTAGGCATGGAAGAGTTAGAACCATATAACAACAACAACAAAAAGAAAAGGGAAACAGACAATAGAAACAGTCCCACAGGTGGTACACTGATCACTGTTGCTAGATGTTAGAAAACTGAATCATCATTCTGAGCATTGACAAAGAAAAGACTCATCCATTGGGCTTGTGTTTTCTGTTTGAACTTTATCTCAGAGGAATTAAATAGTTGACAAGAATAAGTTCTTCTTTTAAAAAGAAATCTAGTCGACAAATACAGAAGGGATGATAGAATGATAATAACATCATTTATTAGTTTTGTAATAAAATAATTGATCTATATAATGTCATCAATTACTGCTAAAACCATTAGATGAAAGATTGATGGGGAGTTTTATAATGTGTACATCAGGCTGACAACATCTAAACCCACTGATCAATCTTAATATGACTAATAGAAAACACAATTTATGTGCTTCTCTGTGTGGTATAACAGAAAGAAAACTCTGCCTCCAACAAACTATTCTTCCCATACAATTAATCATGAAGCTGATCAAGACTTCAGATCTAACTATCAAATCATAGGCAACATAAGTAACAGAGAAACATGTTAAATGACACTACAGGGACTCAATCTGTAAAATCTATAATCTGCATGTTTCTTCAACAAATAAATAGCAAGCAAAAAGGAGGAGGGAACATCTACAGATTAAGAAAGACTTATAAGACTCATCAACAAAATACAATGTGCAGCTCTTATTGGGATGATGTGAAAATCAAGAGTAAAATAAATATACATGAGACAATCAGGGAAATTCAAATATCATCTATTTAATACCAAATATTTAATATCAAATATTAAGGAATCACTATTAATGTATTTTAAGTGTGACAATATTTTTTCCTTTTATTATAAAAATGTGTACCTATATTGTAGAAAAATTCTTTATGGATGGATGGAATGACTTAATGTTTTAAAATAAATAAATGGCAGGTATAGATGAAATAAGATTCACAAATATATTGATTATTATTGAAGCTGGGTAATAGGGATATGGGGGTTCATTTTAGCATTGTTTCCATGTTTATATATTTAAAATAATTTTCATAATAGTTTTAAAGATGTCTGAAAAATGAACTGAATTGGAAAGAATAGTAGGAATTCTCACATACCAGTGTAAATTCTGCAAGCATTTTGTAGAGCAATTTGGCAATACATAAGAAAGACAAATGTGCATTCACCACAATCCATCAATTCTGCTTCTTGGTCCACCCCATAGAAAAGCTCTCTCATATGTGTGCAAAGAGATATAACCAAGCATGTTTACTGCAGTATTGCTTAAAATAGCAGTATGTAGGAAACAACCTAAATGGCCATCAGTAGGCAAATTGATTATATTATTGATAGTGTGGTATTTATTCAATTTAGTTTAAGTGAATGAACTAGAGCTATATCTATTAACATAATACTATGCAAAAGGGCAAACTGCTGAATGGAAATATAGTGTGATGCTATGGATATGAAATCTAATAACATGCTAAACACTACCACATTATTTATTAACACATATGACTACACATGTGAAAGTATTAGCATATGCCAACTGATGATATATACCAAATTTTCTCTTGAAAAGGAGAGGATTAGTATTAAGAATAATATACAGAGGGCTTCAAACATATCCCTAATGTTTTCTGAAGGAAAGGAAACTTAATAAGACAAAATGTTAATATTTGACAAATCTGTGATGGTAATTGAATTGAATTTTATTAAATTGTCTCTATAGCATCTCACTTAGAAATCCTTACAATTAAGGATTTTAAAATAGAGAAATATTTCATACTGCATTGTGTTTATATAAAGAGCCTTACTGTACTATGTTAGATGTGCATGTATTAAAAGGAAGAGTGGAACAATTACCATTTACAGCGGGCCTATATATACAGTCAGAGCTCCATTTTCCACTCTGATGAATGAATGTTGAGAAATTAATATTTAAATTCAGATAATAGAAAGAATGGATTTGGCTTTGGAAAGCAATCAGAGGCACAAATTATCCTATTTATTTATAACAACAGGAAAGATAGATATCTTCTGCTAAAACGGTCTTGAGTGGTTGCCATCAATCTTTATGATTACTTTGGACAGCTGCCACATTATTTCCATGGTGACGATCTGGAATTGTATAGACCATTTTATCTCTGCCAAAAGTCTCACCTCCAGACCTGTCATAGACATGCAACTTCAGATACAGACAGCTAACCTGACTGTACCTAGTTTTACCGGCTCCTGACATATCCACTCAATGTCTCTAATGTTGCTGGCAAAAAAAAAAAAAAATTGCAGGAGAGAAAACTATTTTCTAATTTCTTAGTTTTCTTAGAAAACTATTTTCTTAGTTTCTAGTAGAAAATATTTTTCTCCTAGAAGCTATTGAAATTCTTGAATAAGGAAGTGGTTAAAATCCATAAGTAAAATGAAGTGAAGTTGGAGATACTATGAATTAGTCTAACCTAAATACACACTGAGATTTAAAACATCAGTCTTTTGTCTGTGCCTTTGCTCCTCCAATAGAGTTGTCTTAAGCTGGGATAGCATTTTGCTATTTGGAAGCATTTTTACATGTACTATTTCATCAATCCTTCTTTATGGATGAAAAACTGAGTCTGAAAGAGGCAAATACTCAGTTGGAGAGTAGCTGGTCTCCTGAATCCTTGTCCTGTGAGCTTATTGCTACACTATAAGGAGTAAAACTCGTCTGTAACAACTTCTCAAGTTCACATAAAGAATCATTCTTAGCATAGAAACCAATGTAGGGGTGACTAGCTGTAAAGCAAATAACACACAAAAGCAAAGTCATATGGCACCAAGTACACTCAAAGACAGATAGTCTCTTATACAAAGAAAGGTTATTTGGACAATGGGAATAGATGGGAGAAGGTATGCATACACCAAGAAGGGATTTGAAAGAAAGAAAGAAAGAAAGGGAGGGAGGGAGGGAGGGAGGAAGAAAGGAAGAAAGAAAGGGAAAGAGAGAGAGAGAGAGAGGGAGGAAGGGAGGAAAGAAGGGAGGGAGGGAGGAAAAAGGAAGGAAGGAAGGGGGAAAGAGAAGAAAGAAAAGGAAAAAAAAGCTTTGCATTTTCAGAAGAAATTGAAGATGAATCTTTCTAACTAAACTTCTGGGGTTTCATTAAATCCACAGTTTCTGCCAAAAGATTCAGCACAGATTTGGGACTTATATTTGACAAGCCCACATATGCTGCATTTTCCCTCCAAGCTTTTACTCTGGCTTGCGGACTCTGGGGTTGGTTGAATATATGGTTCTACGGTTGTTAAAAATACCCCAAAGTCCAGCTCCTTCTCTCAGATTTAATGCAGTTGATAAAATGGCCACTCTGGAATCAGATTTTTCAGGTCTTGACCTGTAACCTTTAATAATCCTCTTCTTTCATAAAAGTAAGATCTGTATGCATAGGTCATTTGCATTTCACTTCAACACAAAGTCAGAGACTAAAGAAATGGAACCATGAAGGAGATGCTGTAATTTTTTCAACTATTTCAATCAATAGTTAAAGGTGGCTCTGGGATTGCTTGGAGTTACTATGTGAAATTTGGCTGTCAATATGGTTGAAACCCCCAAAGCAACCACAGAACTGTCCATAACTGCAAGAGTATTTCCAAGTCAGCTACAGAGGCCACAGAGCTTCCTGCCCCAGTGCCCAGGAGACACAAATGCTGAGCTGTCCCTCATGCCACACTGTGTGCACCTATGCTAATGTCAGCAGAACAAGTCTCTGAGCTGTCAAGACATTTCCCCATGGTTTTTATCATCCATCATCTGTACATTCCAGCAGACAGGACCAGCTGTATCAATTGCACGGCCCAGTGCAAAATGAAAACCCATAGCCCCTGGTTGAAAACATAGAGGGAAAAATGTTAAAGGCACTAAAATATAAAGCCCTTTCCTTTCTTCTACCGTCTCTCTGTAGACCTGTCATTTTGGTTTCTTATTTGCCATGGAACGCTGTACTCCCTTGCGGGGGATATTTGACGAGCAAGCACAGACCCTGCCAGGCGCGGCAGCTAGCCACTCAGTGACTCCGCACACACGCTCAGGCTGCCAGGTTCCCCTCCAGCCAGTCACTGGGTAGATGCCACGGAGAAACTGAACCAGGCATCTCCCCTTTCCAGGTGCCTCCTGCCCCAGCCCATGGTAGACCGGCAACCCTCAAGGGTATCGCAACAACAGTACAGGGACGGGCAAGGTACATGCACGGAGGATGAGCGAGAGGCTCACCCCTGCCGTGTTCCTCACCAAATGCACAGTGGACCTGCCAGTTCAAGGAGGAGTTGGCCACGGCCATCAGCTGCCTTGAGATGTTATTGGGCATGTGCACCTGATCCTGATCTGATCTTCCCACACCTGTTCCCACAGACCCCTGGCAGGGGAGGAGGGTGACAGTGATCATTGGGCAGGGGTGGGCAGTAGGAGGCTGGATGGGCTCTGGTCCCCAAGGGGGGTGGGGGTGGGGTGCAAGGAACAAGAAACTGAAAACCTGTCCAGCAAGGCAGTATCATGCTTGAGGTGAGGCTCTAAACCCCCAGTGCATGCTCCGTTTCCACATGGAACATCACTTACAAAACACAAATTAAGTGATAAAATGATTACAAGTATCAAAAGGATGACCACAGAGCACTAAACCCTGAATACAGGGCCCTTCTGATAAGGGACCCACCATGTGTCTGTATTGGTCATGGGGACAGGAAGCCAGCCCTGCCAGGGTCCTGGCTTCCCAGCACCACTGGACCAGGCCACATACAGACATTATCTAAAGGAGAATTAATTGGAGGATTCAAGGGGATGCAGGCAGTTTAGCAAGGCAAAGCCAAGTGCTTTGAGTGTATTTTCTGCCTTCTTTCATGAGAAATGAAGTTGCTTTAACATTAGTTTACAGGTGAAATGCCCTTTTCTACCAGTAACTTCATTATATATTCAAACATCATATTTTTATTCCTGGGCATCTACTACTAATGTTTTCATTGTTTTCATGATCTTTGTAATTTCAGGTGGGCATATTAAATGTCATGTTACTTTGCCTCATTCAGTAACAAACATTATCTCTTTGTCTAATTTTCTTAAGTAAATTGATTATTGTAGTGGTACTAAAATTATACCAAGGTGTTTCAAGTTCTTAACTCTGGATGAGGACTTCAGATTGTTCTGGGTAGATCATGTACTTTCAAATGGTTTACTGAATGGTCCAAACTTGATGGAAATATACATATTGATCAATTTTATTTTTTCTCCTTCACCTTCAACTGTGCTATGAAAAATCTTTTTTCTCACCTTCTGCATTCATACTAGATTCCTTGCTTTCAGGTATTAAAAAGATATTCCACTGTATTCTTGTTTCAAACCTCAAACTCACATCTCTCCTTCCCAGAACAATGTCAGGCTTCAACCTGAAAGACTTGGACTAGGAAGGGACATGGTCCGCTCCTGAAATATCTCTGCCTCTTCCCTCTTCTGAATTTCCCTTTTTCTGCTTGCTTTGATGGGAAAAAGAGATAGGAGAGTTGGCAAAGGTCTTTGACTTGCCTGGAGCTGTTGTGGTCCTCTTCTGATTAACACTGGGTAATTGTCACCAGGATCTTGGGGTAGGTGGCCCAAGGATGATTGACAGAACATTTGTGAGTTTCTAGAAAGCCCTATAGGGGCTTCATGACTGTGACCTTATCCACACCACTCACAGCACCTGCTGACGGTTCATCTTTAGCATCTTGTTCCTCAAATTCTCTTCTATGATTGGCTGCCCTCTTATGTGGAGTGTCACTAAGATGACTTTATCCCACCACCTAATAAAGTGGGAAACTCATGTGTCCTTAACTTTTGTGAAACCCACGTATCCTCACTCCAACAGATGCTGGAAAGGCCACCTGCACATGGCCACCTGCACATGGCCGCCCCATCATCCTGGTCATGTCAAGTCAGGGCTCTTCTCCCCTTACCACACACACACTCTGTGCTGTACAAGGAGACATCCAACCAGGGAATGAGATGACGTTCTCCCCTGGTGGGAGGCTTGCCCAATCTCTTGCCACTTCCCTTCTTTCCACCACAACATACATTCCGTCTTATGAGGGCCAAGAGATACATGTGACTTTATGCTAAGTGACAGCACTGCTTTTATGATAACATAATATAGAGTAAAATTAGCACTACAAGTCACAGTGTAAGACATAAACCCATGAGCATCCCTTAAGAGGGATGGTGAGTGGGAAGATTTAGGTGGAGTCCGCTGCCTCCAAGAATAAAGGAGAGTGTCAAGAGTGGAGGGAAGAGAGCCAGTTTGGGATAGACACAAACACAGCTGAGAAAGCATCTGCCGCTTGGGAAGAGACAGTCCCACAAGGTAGAAGAAAGAATGCACTCCACTGACGTGACTTTCAGAATTGGGCCTGGCAGTAAGAAACAGCTGGGCAACACAAGGAAGATCCAGGATGTGCAGGTGCAGGTTACGTGGAGAAAGGCTCAGGAGCCAAGCTAGGCCCTACCCCAGCCCTGGCACCGCCCAAGTGGTGTGATCGCCATCTCTAGTTACATGTATAACCGCTCACTCACTGGGTATCTTTTTCTTTTCCATCTTCAGGAAGAGGCAGCCAGAATTCTCGCCCACCAGACAGTGTCCGTCGGCACATGTGCAGCTTTGAAAACCCACACACTGCAGTGAATGTGTAAGAGAAGCTGCATGGAAAAAATAGTGGTTTGCCCCTTGCTTTCTCTCTCCTGGGTTTTCCTACTTTCTAACCTGGAAACAGATGTGGTGCATGCCATCAAGAACGAGGAACCATTTACGTGCCATGGTTTGCACGACTGCCTTAATTTGATCGTCCATTGTTCTTAAAAGGACACTGTCAAGCTGTTAGTCTTTTTGCTTTTTTATGTTTTGATGCAAGAGGCAACATTTTTTTCCCATTCTAGAGATTCACTTTTGTTTGTGACTCCCACTCACAAACTTGAAAGTGAATTTTCCCCCTTCACAAATTTGTTAGATTCTCCTTGGCAAACAGAGCTCTTTCTTTTGTTTTCTTTCTTTGCCTTTTTTTTTTTGCTGCTACACAAATATTTGATATGATCCTGTCTGCATTAAGGTAAAAGCCATGATTTGAACTTATGGAAGGATTCCATAATGTCAGTTTGACGAGGTGAACACCAGCCTTTGCTGGGTGCCTCCTATGCCCTGGGGAGCACAAAGCAAAAGTTCTGTGAGTCCCACAAAAAGTGAGTTTTGCAAAAACAAACAAACAAACAAACAAAAAGGAAAGTAGCTATTTCCCCAGAACTTTAGTGCTTTTATCAGATTTTCTCCATCTGATAAAACCGATGCATGTTTGGTCCAATTTTTGACCTTTAGATCTTGACAGTGTCTCTTTAAGTCAACAAAAGAACATAGACCATGTTCAATTCATTGTGCACGGAGTCTGTGGTCATTTTCAGCTGTTCCTTTACAGCCCTTCAAACTCCTGGGAGAGTCAAAGGTACACATTCCTGCAGCAGGAGGGAGCTCACTGATGAGGTGTCTGTGGCTTGAATAGCTCTTCAGATGAGAAGAGCCCAATTTGTTCCAATGTTTGCTACTGAACCTGGCTGTGGAGCCTGGTGAATGGGGCCCTAGCGTCTCTTCTCTTCACTCAGTGGAGTGCATTGGGAAGTCGTGTTCTGACATTCCCTGGAAAGGCCCCAATAGAAAGTGTGTGGTCTTGGTCAAATCGTACTGACTCTTGGAGGGAAAAGTAAGTGGTGGCTGGGAGGACTCTGCACATCTAGATCAGAGCCACTCTAGTCTGCTCGGATGCATTCTCTGTAATTCTCCCGAGTCAAAAAGCATTGTTTCTTGCACCAAGGGTTGAGTCTGACCAAGAACACAGGAAGGACATCCTGATTATGACAGCTGCTGGCTGCCTGTCAAAAGGGATTGATGGGACTAGTAGATGTGCTTGTCGTGTCATGACAGCAGGGCCAGAGAGAGAAGAGAGTCACTTAACATTTCATGACTTAAAGGTGAGTGCCTAAAAGCAAAAACAAAGGCTGAATGTGGGTCCATCATTGGTAGGTGACAAAAAAATAATGCAACAGTCAGCAAAGCTAACAGGTTGGTTGTAAAGAACTTTTGAAATAAGATCTACACAAGCTTTCTGGAGATAGTAAAGGATCAGGAGAAGATTGGTAGCTTCCAAGCTGTGCACCATAGACTGAGACTGACAATTTTTAGCCTTGGTTGTTCCTGTGGGGGGAAAAAAAAAAGATATGTTCTTTTTGTGACCTTCGGTTTCCGCAGCTTTTGTGAACAAGCAAGGCAAAGGGACTAGTGATAGAAATAAAGCGGCCTACTGGATCATTATGGTCTGCCTAGATCTCTCCTGCCTCTGAGGAGTAATCCCTGCAGGGCGATGCAACTGCCCTATACTTCCAGGGAAAATGTGAGGACTCAAGTATTGCTGAAGAGCATCCAAAGACTTGCTATTAAAATTATAGGTCTGGGGACTTCCCTGGTGGTGCAGTGGTTGAGAGTCTGCCTGCCGATGCAGGGGACATGGGTTCATGCCCAGGTCCGGGAAGATCCCACATGCCGCGGAGCGGCTGGGTCCGTGAGCCATGGCCGCTGAGCCTGCGCGTCCGGAGCCTGTGCTCCGCAACGGGAGAGGCCACAACAGTGAGAGGCCCGCATACTGCAAAAAAAAAAAAAAAAAATTATAGGTCTGGAAGCATGGAGCATAGAAAAAAATGATAATGCTTGACCTGAACTTTCTTCAAAAGGAACATAATTAGGTTCATCTATACCTCCTGGAGGAATATAATTACACCTGGTATACCTCTGCTAAAACAATGCTGCTGTACCAACATGATGTCATAAATAAACTGTGGCACCAGAAGTTCTTTCCTCAGCCAGCAATCATCATTAGGTTGCGCCGAAGGCCATTCAAAATGTACTTAGAAAGCGTTTAGTAACCATCAGGATTCTACGCTTTAGTTTGAAATAGATTTGTCAATTTTCTCAAGATAGTAGACCCTACACGCGGACACAGCCTATGGGCTCTTACATACTTTATTGATGAGGTAATTTCATTTGTGGATGTCTTTTTCTTTATTAATTCATTGGAGAAAGCACAAGGCTTAATAAAGGCAAACTGATTTTCTTTATGTTGTCTTTTATCCTGAATCATATAACTTTAGGATATTCAATGTGATTGATCTAAAGATTCTAAAGGAGGGCTGTATATTTAGCCTTTGTGATATTGTATATTTCAGCAAGCCAAATGGTTTTCTGATTAGCTTATGATGAGGTTAGAATCAAAGAGGAGAGGGATAAAATTCACAATATGCCGTTTAAGATTTAGTATCATCAGAAGCTACCATGTTCTCATGATATCGAAAAGCGTTTGTCTTCACCAACACATTCAGAGATTCTCTACCTTACAAGACGTGGTGATTCAATAAGGTGAGAAATTTTAAATATGTTCAGATAAGCTTCCAAAGATATATAGATATATATATATACTGAATATATATACACAGAATAGATACTAAATATGCATATTTTTTCTGGAAAGCTTTCAAGAAGGGAAACTGGAGTCAGTGGGAGTTCTTTGTGTTGAAGACTAACTTGGGGTTGCCTGGGAAAACAGGAGTCTGACTCAAATGGTTTCAAATCGTCCTATGCCTGATGTGCTACAAGAATCACTGTTCAAACTGCACTGCATTCTGGTACCAGCTTTGCTGAAGCAGGTGGAGGTGAGATACCTGGACAGGGCAGCTCTGGCATCTCTTCTGAAGTGTCTCAGGGCAACACCACCTCCTCCTTGAAAGGCCAGATGTCCCAGTCGTAGCTGTAGGGCCACAGCAGAACTGTCTGCAAGCCTGTGGCTGTAGCTTGTTTACTTGGTGAGCCATTCTCTCCACGCTGTGACCCAGTGGCATTTCCTATTTTCATTTTCAAAGAAAACAAATGCTACCCTCCTCAGATTCCAAGGAGCGAGACTTCCCTCCTCTTGGGAAGGTCTTGCCTTGTCTGGGCTCTCTGGATGCCATCCTTACGTCTGTTGTGCAGCTGTTAAGCCTAGTGGCAAAGACTTGCATTGGACATAATGGAGAGCGGTGTTGTGCAAGCTTCCCCCTCAGGCAGCTCGTGCAGGATGCGTCCCTCCTGATCTCAGACATCCACCCACTGTTATTCCCATTTTAGACATCTCTGGAGCAGAGAGCAGTGTACTTTGCAGATGTAACTAGGACTTACCGAAACAGATAAAACAGACAGGATCTCTCTGAATGCCAAAGGTAAACTAATCTGGAAAAAAAAAAGATACGCTAATCTGTTTACACCACCCACTTCCAACTCTTCTCTAAAGTGCTGTAAATATTGGGTTTTCTGTTTCGGGGGGATTGTGATACTTATCTAAGGAAAGAAAAACCAAAGCAAGATCCCAAGCCTGCTGGAGCTGGAGCTGGAGCCGCTGCCCTCTCCCCACTTAGCTCTACAGGACTCTCAGCGCGCATCATCCTCCATGTCTCTAGCCCCTCCTAGGCCTCACAGCGATTTCCTCCAATCACTGCAATATCAGCAGATATATTTAGCCCCTCGAGGTATTTACTCCAAACACTACTGCATTTGATCTTCAAATATAAGATTGTTCAGTCTGATGTCTGTCTTTTGAAGTCAGAGCGAGAAAGGTCGGGTGCTTTGTGACAATTCTGTGGTGTTTCTAAACCAGGTTGCTTTTCCTAAGATTAGGGAACCAAGTAAACTTAAATAATAGAATGAAGAAGCTGATGGCTGGAACACAATGTATTAAAGTTATCCAGGTTTCAATAAAAGTCTTGTTTCATAATAATATTGCATCTTTATAACACATTTATTCCTTTTTGCTGCCCCATATTTTATAAATTTTTCTCTTCTTAATATCACAGCAATGGGTTCTCCACCTTTTCAAATAGGATAATCACTTTCACACGAAAATGGTTATTAAACCTTCACCTGAATCTGTGACAGTAATTGTACCTTTATTAGTGGCCACCTGAACACAAAACATGAAAAAAGGCTTCTCAGAACTTAGTTACACTTGTATCTAGAAGTACCATTTATCGTAACAGCATTTTGCATTTAAAAATAGCAGCCCATAATCTACAAAAACATAATATTGATTCAGCCTAAAAACAATGCTCTAATATACATGTAGATTCATGGACCATTCCAGCTGTCTGTGAACCATAGGTTAAAAATAACTAATCTAGAAAGACCAAAGTTTATACCCTGGGATGCAGTTTCTATGAGATGGTGCCTTTCCTCCACTCTGGTTTTTAGGAAGCAATTTATTTTGTCCTTGAAAAAAAAAGGTTAATCTAATTTTCTTAATCTGATAAATTCCCTAGGGCATTATAACTGTTTCCTAATTAAACAGCACTTTACAGAAAATCTAGAGCAAGACTCTGAGGGGAATGAAAGCTGCTAATTTTGACAGCCAGGGTGAAAATCTTCCATCACAAGAATAAAATTGCTATTGGATTAAATAGAGCTAAATTGTGATCATATCTGTCTGCAAGATGATTAATAATGCCTTTTACATGATTGAAAAAGAGGCTCATATAGGACCCCTGGACAAGGTGGAAAACTACCCATGTGAGGGAGCCAGAGAGTGAACTAAGTCCCAGCAATACAAGGTTACCTTTTTTGCTGGCATATATGGAGACTGGGCAATGTTTCATTTGGATATCTAAGCCTACTGGTTGAATTAGGTCAAACTAGCTCTCAAGGGAATTGGTTTTTAAAACACACACACACACACACACACACACACACACACACCCCTAAATGACACAAGCAGCCTTTTAGTTTAGTGATTTTCTTAATGAGCATGGAGAGGCAAGCATCTGGAGAAGGAAAAAGTGTTTCCATCGCAATTGAAAGGGATGCAAAGCATTGCGGTTGGAAATTACACTAAAGCATATTTATGCAAGGCGAGAGGCAACTGGGCAGCCTTATACTTTCTGGAAGAGGCATATTAAATGCATAAGGAGAGAAAAAGTTTGAGTAGAGTGAGAGATGGAGGAAACTGAGAAAGGTGAAAGTGGGAGGCGAGCTTGCCTAGAATTTCAAACTCAGAAGAGGAGCTGTGGGTTCTGGTCTTGCCTTTGGCTGGTTGACGCTCTTGCCAGAACACCACCGGCTCATTCTTTAGTTTGCTCGCCTCAGGAGAGAGTCAGCTATTCTAACAAGAGAGTGTAGAGGTTGATAAGTCAGTAATTTCACATTTAGAAGCAGATATACATTCTTAGAGATTATATTAAGCATACGTTTGAGTGAAATATTAATTTTGATATAGTATTTTGGAGATGAGATTTTTCTTGGACTATTAAAAATACAGCATAGATTATCAGATATATGGAGGAACTGCCTTCTTCCCGAATAATGAGAAAATTTTACCTGTTATATCTATTTTAAAACTTTTATATCCAGAATTTTCTATAATTGATATCAGACTTTCAACACAAATCTGTATTTATTTGACTCACTTCACTTTCAGGATTATAAAATTTGAAATGTCAAAACACTACCTTCATCATAAATGTGGAACTCACATATAATTTTTGAAGTAGTCATTCTTGTATTTTCAAAATGATTAAATAAACCATTATGCTAACTATTGATCATTTCCTACATTTTTCCAAACAAAAGAATCTGATATGAAATAGTCTATTTCACATATCCACCTAAGAAACAAATACTCATTTTCCCTCTTCCTTTTAATGTCAAAAATGTGTCATTATTGTGCTACTTTCTCTGTTGTTTTCATGGACACAAAGAAAAAGCAAACTCCTGAAAAAAAATAAAAGAAGAAAAAAATGATTTCCCTATTTAAGTATTAACACTATTGTTATTGATAGTATGCTATGTTAAAGTACCACCATCTGCTAAAAATTATACAGAAAATAAACCGAGTCCGAAAGTAAGACCAGAATTATTAGAACAGACAGAATAGAATTTGTAGTATATGCACCCAGTACATCTCATTTTTTTTTTTCCTTCAGAGATATATTCTATTTGGTTGGTTTTATGGGGATCCCATGAAAATGAAAATTGGTAAGTGTGGAGGATTGCTGCTGCCCTAAGACTTTTCTTCACCAATGCTCAATGAGGAAAAGGCCCCAGAGAAGTCTGGTCTCAGTAACTTCTGCTTTGTCTGAATCTTAATTTTGTCACATTGGCATCAAACTATGCGAGAAGACTAAAGCAGGATATAGGTATTTGTATTTTTCTGGGCCTTCCAGTTCTGTCTCTTTCAAACACACCTCATTAAATCCTGCCAGTGTGAAAATCCCAAACTAGCTGCTGTGTGAATTGTGATCCACTGTCTGTGTCAGGAATAATACTTTGAAATAAAAAGAAAGCCGAAAGTTAGGAAACTCTTAAGTGAAGCATGGGTCTGGGTTTTTCTGTCATCTCCTTTTTTTCTCTTCTGTACAGATGCCATGTGCATAATCATGCCACCCCTGTTAACACAGGAAATACCTGCATATCAGAATGGGCAACTGAGAGGATGTATTTTATAACTTCACAGGACAATGAGAGTAGCCTTATCCCTGTGTTTTAATTTGTTCCAGGGACTAAGAAAGGGAGGCAATAGCTATGGTCATTATGCTCTGTTGTTCATGTGTAACTAAGATTTTACTTTTAATTTGTTTCCTCCATCAATTTTGGAATCTTTCAAAGGCTTGTACTGAGCAACAATTTTATCATTGCCTTAGAGTGTGTGTGTATGTGTGTGTGTGTAATAGCTGTGAAATCATAGACCTAAATGAAAAGAGCTGCTTCTACAACAAGCTGGCTCTTCTCCCCTACAACTTTTCTCAAGGTCAAAATGTCCTACCTTGTCTTGAGGTGGATGGAATCCCAGGTTGCTTCAGAGGCAACCTGTGGTCACTGCAGATTTTGGTGTTGGATGTATAATAAGGAGAGGGTAGGGGTGTGGAGGACAAGCATACATACCGTCGAGGGGGGAGTCAAATTGCTTTGAGCTGGGCTAACAAATGTTTTATATGTATGTCACCCTGTGTGCATGATATATCTGCAAATAAACCCATCTCTATTTTATTCATAGTTTTAATGGCAAGTCTGTGTCATGGTCTGAACCAGGTGGAAGACAGGTGCCCAAGGGACAGCACATGTGGCACCGCCTCTCTGTGCACGTGAAGACCAACGAGACGGCCTGCAACCAAACAGCCGTCATCAAACCCCTCACTAAAAGTTACCAAGGCTCCGGCAAGAGCCTGACCTTTTCCGATACCAGCACCAAGACCCTTTACAGCGTGGAGGAGGAGGGTGCCCGGCCGATCGGCTTCAGCCCGCCCAGCAGTCCTTCTATGGTGGTGCACCGACGCGTGCCGACCGCGGTGGTGAGCACCCCGCCTCTGCCGCCCCGCCTGACCGCTGAGGAGACCCCCCTCTTCCTGGCCGACCCGGCTGTCCCCAGGGGCTTGCCCCCTCCCCTCCAGCAGCCGCCGCCGCCGCCGCCGCCAGCGCAGAAATCCCTCTTGGACCAGCTGCAGGGAGTGGTCAACAATTTCAGCACCGGGATCCCGGATTTCAACTCGGTGCTCGCAGTCCCCGGGGCTCCGGGGAACGGGGTGCGGCCCCTCTTCCCGCCCCCGGCGCCGCCGCAGCACCTGCAGATGCTGCCGCTGCAGCTGAGCACCTTCGGGGAGGAGCCCGTCTCGCCGTCGGCCGAGGACGACGACGAGGACGACAGCGAGAGGTTCAGGCTCCTGCAGGAGTACTTGTACGAGCGGGAAGGGAACACGGAGGAAGACGACCTGGGGGAGGAGGGAGAGGAGCTGCGGGCGGCCAGCAAACCAACTCCGGAGGACTCGCCGGCCCTGACACCTCCGTCACCCTTCCGCGACTCGGCGGCCTCGGGCAGCTCGGCGCCCAGCTCCCCCGTGTCCGAGTCGGTGCTCTGCACCCCTCCCAACGCGACCTACGCCTCTGTCATCCTGAGGGACTATAAGCAAAGCTCTTCCACCCTGTAGGGAGGGGGTGTCCACAGGGGAAATCAGGAGGGGTCAGGGGGCACCAGCACCTCCGGAGACTTGCGGAGGCTGGAGGTGAAGTCAGGGGCAGGGAAGAGATCGCGGCTGCCGTCTTAGCAAGGCCAGCGCGAGAGATGCGGGACTCTGCCAGCAAAAAGCGATCCAGGCGAAGATTCTGATTCTTGAATTACTCAAAAGCCTTCTCTGGGAAGAAAGGGAATTCTGACAAAGCACAATCCCATATAGTATGTAACTTTAATCACAAGAATGAACAAAATCAATCAACATAATCTCTTCGGACCATTGTGCATAGATATACATGCCCACACCCTTGGCCCGTGTGGAAGGGGACAGCCCGGGAGGACCACCCAGTTGAATCATTAGCTCGTCGTCATGGTATTCCCAGCGAGCATGGTGGAGTCAGACAGAGCAGGTGGGTGAAGGAGGGGCAGGCGTGGAACCGCCCGGAGAACAGTGATGGTCAGCAGCTCATTTCTCTCAAGCCCTTCTCCCTACTGGGCCCACAGACCCCTGGTCTTCGGGACACTCGGGAACTGGCCCCAAAAGGGGCCTCTGCTCTCCGACTGCA